>NC_069504.1:984740460-985040460 GCF_027579735.1 Bombina bombina
CTTGTACTAAGCAGTCTTTGGTAACTAATGCAATTTTTACAAACCATTGAAGAACTGTGAAGGCTGAAGGTAAGAGTATACAAGCACTGCTTGATTCTGGCTACTTTGGGGAAAAAAAAGTATTTTGCTCAAACCTGAAAATTTAGATACAGTGCAATTGCTTGAGATTATATGTGTACATGGTGTTACTCACTCATACCCCACAGCTACAGTAGAACATACTACAAATATTGGAGTGGTAAAATGTTGTGTAGGTGCAACACATGTTTTGCCCTATGTTTGGCAGATAATTCCCTTACTTTCACCAAACATGGGAAAAGTCCCCAGAATGTCAGGAAATGTACCCAAGGGAAAGACAGAAGGTACTGGAAATAAATAACATTTTTCATTTCTCTAATGCTGATTTGGAGTCAGACAGTGAAAAAGAGTTACCTCTAGTATGTTTAGGAAGCGGCAGAACCCCCAGAAATGTATGACTTTCTGTTTCACAGCTGCAAGGGAAAATGTACAGATGATAGAAGGAACTATCACAGATCCTAATAAACCTTTTTGTTTTTACTATTTAAAAGGGAAGCATGATTTGCTTTATAGAGTAGAAAAAGGTGTTGATGAGATGGAGCAGTTGTTGGTTCCTAAATCCAACTGAAATATTGTCCTAAAGCTTGCTCATAGTAACGTATTAGGGAGGCCCTTGGAATTGAGAAAACCAGGGATTGAGTACTTCCAAAGTTTTATTGGCCAGGTATTTTTTCTGCAATAGAGAGGTTTTGTAAATCCTGTCCAGAATGTCAGCAAAAAGCTCAATTTAAGGGTTTCATAACCCACTAGTACCTCTACCTATTATAGAAATTCCATTTGAGGGGATTGAGATGGATTTAGCAGGGCCGTTACCTAAATCTGCTAGGGGCACCAATACATCTTAGTTATTCTAAGATCATGCAACCCAGTCTCTTGAAGAAGTACCTTAACAAAATACCTCTTCTAAGAATATTGCAAAGGAGTTCATGATGAATATGAGGATGTTTAGCAAGGTTGCAATACCAAAAGAGATTTCTACAGACCCCTTTTATGACAAATTTTCTGAAAGAATTAAGCAGATTAGAACCCCAATACATGACCCCAAACTGGCTTGCTGGTTGAGAGGTTTAATAAAACACTGAAGGCTATGTTGCGTAAATGATAGACAAAGATAGAAAGGATTGGGATTGTCTGTTGGCATACATCATGTTCTCTATAAGAGAAGTGCCTTAAACTTTCACAGGGCTTTTGTGTTTTGAGTTATTAAATGGTAGACATCCCAGAGGTACATTAGCTATCGCTAAAAAAACATGCTAGCAAGAACACTGCACAAATGCAAAAGCGAATGGAAGCCATAATGTCAATAGTGAGGGAAAATATAGAAAAAGCACAAAAGGTTTAGGAAGCCAGTTACAGTAGAAATGCAAGGCTAAGGGACTTCCAACCTGGGGACAGAGTTCTTGAACTGATCCCTACAGTTGAATGCAAGTTATTTGCAAGCTAACAAGGTCCATATGCTATTATTGAGAAAGTCAATTAGGTAAATTTTAAAGACAACCAGGCAGGAGGCTACTTAAACCAAGGGTAGAGAGAGAGAGGTTGTAATGATCGTGCAAAACAAACCTACTCACAAAGCAATTAAGAATGAACCTGAATAACATATCACAAAAACCTTATCTAAAGCAGAAGTTAGGGAGTTTGTTTTAAAAAATAGAGAAAAAACACGTTATTAAAGGGACAGTCAAGTCCAAAAATTTCACAAAAGAATTTGTATTACAGACTTATGCATCGGATGTAGGTATAGGAGCATCACTATCTAAAGTGCATAGGGTGAAGAACATCACATCATGTACTTAAGTAGGAAATTGAATTAGCATGAACAGAGGTATTCTGTAGTTGAGAATGTCTAAACATTAAATGGGCACTAGAAACCTTAAAATATTATCTGCTAGGAAGAAAATTTAAAATGATCACCAATCATGCACCTTTGACTTGGATGAGGCAAAATAAAGAGAAACATGTCAGGGTGACCAGGTAGTTCCTTAGCCAGTCCTTATGGAGCATAGGGCCGGTTAGGCTCAGGGTAATGCACATGGTGTTTTATTGATGAATGCCATTAATTCCCATAAGTCTGAGCTGGAGGGAAGGATATGTCTCACACACACACACACACATATATATATACACAGGGGGGGATATCAATATGGTTTTCTAGTCAGGGGTTAAAAGCTAACTGCCCAGAGGGAACAAGTTACTAGTCCACTCAATGTTACAGACATCCATATGCCCTGTTGTGCTATTTTGAAGTAAGAAGATTGGGGTCTAATGGCCTAAATTAAGAGAGAGAGAATAGGATTGTATATCCTGCATATACAGGAGAACATGACTCTAATGTCTATGTATACTGTATATGTATATATCTATGTCACGTTACTATATATTTATATATATATATATATATATATATATATATATATATATATATATATATATATATATATATATATATATAATAGAGATTATAGAGATCAGCGCTAGAGGTGTATGCTGTTAATCATAATATATCTTCCCATCCACTACTGGAAAATATATGTGTACACAAGACACTTGCAGGTTAAACAGAAAACAGTCTCATTCAGTCAAATGTGGCAAGTCTATGGATATGTATTGTTCATTAATATCCACAATACTGGTTCCTGTGTGCTATGGAGAAGTAGGCTGCTCGTCTGAGAGAAGAAGAATGATCCCCCGCGGGCCGAGGTTCCTCTTAGAAATCTGAAAGAGTATGAGACAAGACAAATGCCCAGGGGCACACTTCGTGTAATACGTTCAGATCATTTACTTATAATATAGCAGTGGGAAAAATCCGCTCTCACCTGGTTCAACCTCAACTTATGAGGTATGCAAAAAACACACAGCTTGTGGCACATATTTACTTTGCCTGTGTCATTACATACATAGTTATTTTTGGGTCCCCTTTAAATAAAGGTTGCAGAGTTCCAGGGATACGCTGCAGACTCCACGGATTTACTGGAGACCTGAGGACACGCAGGAGGACTACAAGAGCTGAGAGTACACTAACAGAAGTGTTTTTTGCATACCTCATAAGTTGAGGTTGAACCAGGTGAGAGCGGATTTTTCCCACTGCTATATTATAAGTAAATGATCTGAACGTATTACACGAAGTGTGCCCCTGGGCGCTTGTCTTGTCTCATACTCTTTCATATATATATATATATATATATATATATATATATATATATATATATATATATATATATATATATATATATATATATATATATATATACTGTATATCTATGTCATGTTACTATAAGTGTCAACTAGAATTGTCCTCCTTGCCCTAATCCTAACCATTATGAATGCTTGATAAAACAACATGTTTCTAAGCATACATTGTAGCAGCTAGGATAGAGAAGTATATGTTGTAACAATGCATTTGTAACATTTGTTTTTAAGTGATTGGATTGTTTGCTCTAAGAAGCTAAGAGAAAATTGTATATATGACAGCAATAAGCTATAGTTATTTTTGTAGCTTTTGCACAATTATAACCATGAGTTCCCTTTGCCCATGATTGACAGTAGTACAAGGGGTGAATATGACTATAAATTTGAGGAGCTTTCGAAGCCCAGTATTGTGAATTTGATACAATTGGTACACTATTTTTTTGATAGGACACACTATAAGCTTGCACTTATTTTTTGATAGGCCACACTATAAGCATGTACTTATTTATTTATTTTTTTTAAATACTTTTTTATTGAGGTAAATTCACATATGCAACAGTACATTTACATGAGAATATCATGGCAACATGCCTGTATGACATACAATTGAAGGCAAAATTAGAAGACCAGTATAACAGACATGTCCATATCAATATGTAAAGACCTTAAGTTCCATCCAAAAAGGATGTTGCATAGCCATGAAGAATACCTCTTTTTACATAACCTCATTTTCAACAGACAGTAAATATTAAGTGCATCAGAGCTACCCACTGTGAGCCTAAAGTCCAACAGTGGTGCTTAATACCTGAAGGCTTATACAAAATAAAATCAGAGGCGCCCTCTAATACTAGCTGCAAGTATATTGCTAGTGTTGATGTGATGTGCACTGCAACAATGTGATAACTGTGTATACTATCACTAATTACTATGATATGTAACAAAGCAATATGTAGTGTATATACGTCGTAACAACCTATATATATATAAATTGATAGAAAAAGAAAAAATATATAATATACTACAATGATATGACTATCTCTTATTAAGTTTTAACAAAGATAGTCCACACTTTTAGAGATATTTCGCAAATCTCCAGGCAGCAGACTCATTCCAGATCGATGTTGGCAGTCACAGGTTCTGTTAAAAAGAAAAAGAGAAGAGGCGCCAAATGGTGTGTATCGTTTGAACTTCAGCAGGCCAAGCCCCCAAAAGAATCTTACTTACAAAATTTCCAGCACTTGAGAAGTGCCACAAATGCCTTCTGAACTGTTTGCAGCCGTCCAGCTAGCTGTTTTTTTTTACCAATAATGCTTCAATATTATGCTGTGTAAGACAAAAAACACAAAAGTGCCACAATAGTGTGTATCAGTGTGATCACTACCAATAGCGCAAATATTGAAATGTACTCACAAGATATGGGGCACTTGAGAAGTGCCACAAAGACCTCTTGGACACTTATCAGCTGTCCAGATCACTGCGTTCACCGGTATTCCTCTGGGCTAGATTGTACAGGTCACAATGGCTCCAACAAAGCACCTTAGGATTCACCTTCAGCTTCGTATAGATATCAGTGCATAAATGGCCGGTAAATAAAATGCCAAAAATGGCGTGCTACTAGTATAATAAAAAAGTGTTTATTAAAAACAATTGTACACAACGCGTTTCCCGGTTACTAAGACCGCTTCCTCAGGTGTATATTTAGATACAAAGTAGCAAAGTTTTATAGCCCATGTCGGTGTCTACCCCGACAAAGGGCGCATGCGTGAGCAACTTTAGGTCCGTTAACCAATCAGTACCTTCGAAAAACCGACTGAAAGATGATAGGTTCCTATCAAGGGGCTTGGTTTGTCATGCCTTTATTCTAGCCGTATGTGCAAAGAAAAGTTTATACCCGATGTCAATTTATGGGGTTTAAAAGGTATAAATAAACACATCATGCGTGTCGTTGACTACGTTATATTGTCTAAGTATTGCCTGGACTGGTAATTATTCAAAATATTTTTCGAAGTTATTTAGACTGGACAACAGATAGTTGTTCATGCATTTACAAATAGTGGATATAATCAATTCTCTATATTTCATGTATACAGATATCTAAATACATGCTCTGAATTAATATCAATTTGTTGTAACATGCATTTCCATTTGGTTGACAACATAGATTCTCCATGTCCTCATTAAACAATGTATAAACAGATCTCAATATATAAACCATATATAAGATAAATAAATAATATAAACCTAAAATAAACAACCAATATATATCTAATAAAAGTAATGATAAAAAATGAAAAAAAAGTGTATATTTATTGTTGCAAAAAATCTTGATTAATTTCGTATACTAGACAATATATATATATATATATATATATATATATATATATATATATATATATATATATATCTCAAATCTAGTACATATGATAACTACAAGTGTTCTTGTCAATGAAGAATGCCTCACTAACAAGTCCAGTGTAATTCTATATTTATATGTAGTGTTGAAATCAGCTGTCAAGTTCACTAATGTTAAAATCAATTAAAAGCGGCCATGTCTATATTTTCATTTAAGCCATGTGGTGTAAGAGTCTTAAGTTTCCAGATCCAAAATGTCTCTCTCTGTCTAAGGTGGATCAGCCTATTTCTACCCCATTTAGGAGCAATGAATTCCAAAGGAAAAATATTAAAGATATCTGTTTGTCCATCATGACAATTTATACTATGTCGTGGGACACTATGGTTCATAATCCCATTCTTTATGTTTCTGTTGTGCTCCCCCCATCTTTTCTTTAGGGGTCTTGAGGACCTCCCGATATATTGAATCCCACATTGGCATTCAAGGAGATATACCACATAACTAGAGTCACAAGTAAATCTAGAATTTATCTCAAATTCTTCCTTTGTGGAAAAAGATTGAAATTTTAACCTACTTCCTGATGTATAACTGCAAAGGCCACAATTTGGTCGATTGCATTTGAAAAAAACCCTTTTTCCAATAGGCCAGTTATCCTTAATTGTTTTTATATTTCTCCCTTTAGTGTATTTGTTCATTACCACCTTACTCGGAGCTAATTTATTTTTTAGAGTTGGAGCTCTCTTAAAAGTGCATATGGGGACCTCATCCAGAATATTTTTAAGAATACAATCATTGCGTAAAATATACCAGTGTTTGCATAAAATATGTTTAATTTTATTGTGGTTACTGGTGAATTTAGTTATAAATCTCAAATTATTAGGCTTGGACTCTACATTGCAAGATTTTTCATCTCCAATATTTTTATTTTCAGTGCTTTCATTCTTTTTTTTAAAATTAAAAAACTCATCTCTATCTTTAATCCTAGCTTTTCTATATCCTTCTTCTACCAGATCTCTGGGGTATCCTTTTTCTAGAAATCTCGACCTTAGGATATCAGCCTGATCATCAAAAGTGTTTAAAGATGTACAGTTTCTTCGAACCCTAGAAAATTGGTTATAAGGTATATTTTTCACCCAAGCTTTATAGTGATTGCTTTTATAGTTTAAATAGCTATTTGTGTCCACTGATTTAAAAAATGTTTTTGTGGTCACTCGTCCACTATTATCCCAGCTTAAAACTAGATCCAGAAATTCTTTGGTATTTCTATTGATATTGGATGTAAATTTTAGACCCATATTGTTATTATTTAAAGATGAAATAAATTCCTGTGCAGATTCCTCTGTACCATTCCATATTAATAACAGGTCATCAATGAAACGGCCATAGAACACCAGGTTTGCCCCCATAGGGGATTTGTAGATGTATTCCTCCTCGAATAACCCCATAAACAAATTAGCAAAACTAGGGGCAAACCTGGTGCCCATGGCCGTTCCCTTGATCTGTAGAAAAAACCTTTCCTGATATACAAAATAGTTGTGTTTTAACACGAAAGATATAGCCTCCAATAAAAATTGTCTTTGATTGGAAGGTAAAAATTGATCCCTTTTTAAAAATTCATCTATTGCATCAAAACCCAGATCATGACTTATATTTGAATATAGGGAGGATACATCACATGTACACCAAATTAGATCACGCCCTGCTTTTTCAATTTTAGAGATCTTGGATATGAGATCTGGGGTATCTTTAATATAGGATGCTAGGCCAATAACTGGTTTTTTAAGATAGGTGTCTACATATTCAGATAGATTGCAAGTTAAATTTCCAATACCCGAAATAATGGGTCTCCCTGGTGGACAAATTGGGTCTTTGTGTATTTTCGGGAGGTGGTAATAGTAAGCCAAATTAGGGGATGTAGGCGCCAAATAATCTCTCTCTTTTTTATTTAGAATCCCTTCTGAAAAGCCTTTATCTATTAATTTAGTAAGTCTAGCCATATATGTCAAAGTGGGGTTAAAGGTAAGTTCCCTGTAATAACATGGATCTAACAGAATCTTATTCGCTTCTGCAATATAATCTGGCATATCTTGTAGAACTATCCCTCCCCCCTTGTCCGCCTGTCTTATGACTAAATCTTTGTTTTTGGCAAGATTGGAAAGAGCTTTATGTTCAAACACATTCAGATTGTGTTTAGTAATCTGATTATTCATTGCTCCAAAATCTTCCAATACTAAATTCTGAAAAAGAGTAATATTTGGACATGTAGTGGGGGGATTATAGTTGGATCTGGGTGCAAGATTAGAGTGTATGTAATCATCAAATAGTGAATCACAAAATTCTTCAGGATCACTGTCAATAAACAGTTCAGAAACAACATTTTGAACTAAAGTAAGATAAACAAAAAGAAATTAACTAGGAGTCTACTTGGACCTCTCCCGGGACCGGCCCCCTCCACAAGCATTAGCTGAGACGGGGTATAATATTACAGGGTTATGGATTGAACAGCCCCGGGCAAGTTATATCCTGGTTGTTCATCATATAGTAGCAACTTAGCAGGGCGACAGGGCGTCAAAGCGTAGAGAGGGGGGTAGGGGTAAAGAGGGAAAAAGGGAAGAAGAGAGAGAAGGGGGGGGGAGAGAAAAAAAAAAAAGAGGAGGGGGGAGGGGTGGGGAAAGGGGTTGCCAGGGCACCAGTCTTGTCCATGTATGTAACTATTCCCTTCTATGCTCTCCCTAACCTCTCCTCCTGAGAGTTACGGCCTAAAGGTTATCCTCTATTTCCTCCCAATGTCCCAAAGTGCCCAAACCTGTTCATGTAACCCTACCTTGCCCACAGATCCTAAGGAGAATTCTTCCATAGAACGGATGTATTTAATGATATCATGTATCGTATTAAGTGTGACCTGAGCCTTTCCTAACCAGCATCTTGCTATTGCTAATTTCGTGGCTAAGAGAATAACTACACATAGCATCTTCGCAGGCTGAGTAAGCCCCCCTAAACCCAAATGGAACAGGGCAGTGTCAGGTGTCAGTCTGCGTAGTAAGCCCAAGTGATCCAACAATGTCGACACTTGGTCCCATATTCCCCGTACTCCCGTACAACTCCACCAAATGTGAAGATGAGAGCCTCTTTGGCCACATCCCCTCCAGCATCTGTCCGAGGTCTGCGGGAACATCTTATTTAAGCTAACTGGTACTCTATGCCATCGTAGGACCAATTTTATGTATAATTCATACAGTGTGACACAGTGGATTGCTGCCCTAGTATTTTGAACTGCCTGCTGCCACTCTAATTCCTTGTGCTCCCTTCTCATGTCTCTCTCCCATTCTAGAATGCGGAAAGTTTTTGTGAATCCCTCGGAATCCAACAGGAGTTGATAATGTATTGTCAGAGCTTTTCGAAGAGGCTTGCCTGCGAGCCACCTTTTTTCCCATTGGGTCAAGTCTCTGGGTTTGCCCTTCTGAAATTTCCAGGATACCATTAGAGATATAAGCCTGAAGTATTCGAAATGACATTTTTTGGGGATGTCTATGTCTGGCAGGTCTGGGGCCCGGGTCGCCAAGCCTCGAGGCATATAGAGATCTCTAACATATTTAATGCCCCAGCCAGACCACAGTTGTGCGTGCGACTCCGGCAGACAGGATAACAAAGCTCCAACTGAATGCACTGGATATGGGTGAGGTGCAACCTGAGCCAGACCGTGAAGTTCCTTCCAAATTTTAATACCTGCTTTAATGATAGGATTATCAACACCCGCAAGTACATCCGTATGCTGAGGGACCCATATAAGGTCTTCTAGCAATAGGCCTGAGGGGAGTATAGCCTGCTCAAGTTGTCCCCATCTGGTGTCCTCGGGCGGGGCCCCCCATGCCGTCACATGTGAGAGCATGGCCGCTTTGTAGTATTTACATACGTTGGGAGCCGCCAACCCTCCGTGGAGAATTGGCCGCTGCAGTTGGTGCATGGCTATCCGTGAAGGTTTGCCCTGCCAGATAAACCTGTTGATAATTGCTTGAAAGCGATTGAGGATATATTGCGGAACTATCAACGGTATGCATCTAAAAAGGTACGTGACCTTAGGTAAAAGCGACATTTTTACCGACTGTATTCTCCCCATCCATGATATCTCGTACTTAGCCCATTTTGCAGTGAGAGTATCAAATTCTCTCAGCAGAGGGTCATAGTTTGCCCGAATTACTGTCTTCAGGTCTGGGGAGAGGATAACTCCTAGGTGTTTTAATTTTGTTGTGGACCAAGTAAATGGGTAAGTCTCTTTGAGCCACAAAAACTGCTCCGCTGGAAGTTCTATCGCCAGTGCTTCCGTCTTGGTGTAATTAAGTCTATAGTATGATATCTCACCAAATATCCGTAGACATTCAAACACTGCCGGCAGCGAGGTCTCAGGCTCCGTGAGGAACAAGGTGAGGTCATCTGCGAAAAGCGCGAGCTTCTGCATGGTATCGTGAATCAACAAACCCTGTACGTCGCTAGCCTGTCTAATCATGGATGCCAGAGGCTCAATGGTCAGTACAAAGAGCAACGGAGACAGTGGGCACCCCTGTCTGGTCCCATTTTGAATCTCAAAAGGTTCTGAGCAGAACCCCTTTCCCCTAATTCTAGCCGAAGGGCCCGAGTACAACGCCATAATGGCACAGATTAGGTGAGCCGGGAGCCCAAAGGAGCCCAAAGGCCCTCAAGACTTCCTCCATGTATTCCCACTGCACCCTGTCAAATGCTTTCTCAGCGTCTAATGACAAGGTAACGAGTGGGAGCCCCAGAGACCTGGATTCAGCAAAGATGTCCAGCAGGCGGCGCGTGTTGTCCAAGCCCTGACGACCTCGGACAAACCCCACTTGATCCAGATGGATCAGTGAGGGAAGTATTTTGGCTAGCCAATTGGCCAGGATTTTCGAGTAGAGTTTTATATCCACATTTATCAAGGATATAGGTCGGTAACTTTTGCATCTGCTCGGGTCTTTACCTGGTTTTGGGATGGTCACAATCTCCTCTTCCAAGTACTCTCTGGGAAAGCACCCACTCTGGAAGGCTGAGTTAAAGACAGATAGCAGGATGGGGCTAATCTCCACCGAGAGTTTCTTATAGAAGATAGATGAGAAGCCATCTGGCCCGGGGCCTTATGGAGTTTTAACCCTTTTATGGCCTGGGTCACCTCAGAGATAGTGATAGGAGCCGATAAGGGCTCCTCAGCTTCTCTAGGGACCTTAGGTAAATTGAGAGTATGCAGAAAGCTCACAATATCGTCCCTAGGGAGAGACAGCCTCCTCTCCGAAGAGGGTATCTGGTAAAGCCCACTATAGTATTTCACAAAGGCTTCGCCTATATCTCTAGGGGAATAACCCCTCCCTTTCTCTGCTTGTATATAAGAGATTCTATTTGCCATTGTTTTTTTGGCGAAGTTTGTTCGCAAGCATGCGGTCGGCCTTATTTCCACTGTGATAGAATTTCAGCTTCAACCATTTAAGAGTCCTTTGCGTTTGCTCTAGCTCCAATTTTTGGATTTGTGTCTTGACCTCTTGCCACCTAATTGTGTCTAAGGGGGAAGTGCTGGTTTCGACTCTTTTCCTGAGCACTCCCAGCTTGCAGTATAGCTGTGCCAGGGACTCTTTTTTCCGCTTTCTCTGCTGCGATTCTTTTTTTATAAGGAGTCCTCTCATATAGGCCTTCAGTGCCAACCAGACTATTGACACCGAGGTTTCCCCGGTGTTATTGATCCTCAGAAATTCAGTGGTTTCTCTGGACCAGCCAGGCATGGAGATATCTTGAAAGAGATGGTCCGGCATGCGCCATCTTTTAGGTCCTCCATAGTGACCTTTCGTATCTAAGGTGACCATAACCGCGTCATGATCAGACCATGTGCATGGCAGTATGACAGACCTTTGTGCTCTCCTCAATGTCCAAGGGTCACAGAAAAAATAGTCCAGCCTGGTAAAAGACGAGTGGGGAGCTGAGTAATAAGTGTGGTCACAGGAGTCAGGATGAAGAGCTCTCCAAACATCGTGAAGATCGTTTTGGGCATTCATCTCCCTAAATTTTTGAGAGGTGTAATCTCTATTCCTATCCCCCGTCAGCCCGGTACTCCCCCTCCTGTCTTTTTCTGGGTCCCAGATCATATTGAAATCCCCAGAGAAAAGGGTGTGGCCCTGTTTCACTTTATCTACTCTTTGTAGGAGTTTTCTAAGAAAACTAGCTTGATTAATGTTGGGCAGGTATGCAGCCACTAACGTATACTGGGCACAGTCAAGGCGACATACACAGATTACATACCTCCCTGCCTCATCACATTCCGTATATATAGGGTCATAGGCCACTCGGTCCCCTATCAGAATCGTCACCCCCCTTGCTTTCTTGTGGAATGTAGATGTAATGTTAACTGGGTAGTATTTTGATTTAAATCTGGCGGCTATATCCTCTGTCCAATGAGTCTCCTGAAGGAGAGCTATATCAATGTGGTGGCATTTCAGGAATTTAACTAATAAACTCCGTTTAGTCGGGGAGTTCAGGCCTCTGGTATTTAGAGTGCATAGTTTCATGTCTCTTAATTGAAGGAGGGGCCCTAGGGCAAGGAGAAAAAAAAAAAAAAAAAATGAGGTCAATTCAGTCTAGACGCTCTGCCGCCCTGGAATGGCAGGGAGCTCTCTACTCCGCCAGGGGTATGCGGAGGGACAAATATCCCCTATCCGCAAATGTATCCTATGTTTCTTGAGTTAGGGAGTAGCGAGAACAAATAGTATAGAATGTAGAGGGTAAGAGCAATGGGATGGGGGATGATGGGACAGGGGTAGACGGGGTGGGGTGGTGATGATGAGGAAGGGGCGTAGAAAGCAAGATGAGATGAGATGTGACACGAGGTTAAAGGCAAGGGATGGGAGATGAAAGTTGGGAGGCGGAGGGTGAAAGGACGAGAGATGAGAGAGGGAAGCAGGGCAGGAGGAAGTAAGGTAGGAGGAGAAAGGATGCGAAGTACGATTGGAGGTGCGAAATGAGTGTTTAAAGATAAGAGGTAAAGAATGAGAAGTGTCAGATAAGGATTGGAAGATGGAGAATGAGAAGTGGAAGATGAAGAATGAAGGGTAGAAGATGGAAGATGTAGCGTGAGAAATGGGATGAAATATGGAAGAGATGAAAGAGGGGGCGGAGCCAGCGACAGACCCACAGCCCCCCCCAAACCTGTAATTAGAGAATTAAGGCAACAAGACAACATCAACAATATTATAAACAAACGAATGATAAACAGTGACCAAATAAAGCCCCTATGGGCCTTAAGGAATATGTTACGGTTGCCTCCAGGCTGGCTGGAAGTTGGACCGTAGAAAAGGATGCTCCTAGCGCTCACCAAAGGAGCAGCAGCACCGTAGACTCTATAACTGCTGCGTAGCCACCATAAGTAATGCAGACTCTATGAACCACCGCTGCTGGGCTGGTATCTCGCCGTCTGCTCTGCGCCCTGGACCTACGACCAGGCTCCAGTAGGTGAACCTCTTCCTTCTGTAGCAATCCCTGTAGCTAAGGGAGTATGAAAAACATAGCAATCCCTGTAGTGATATAAGCTGTATCCTACAAACATGAGTCAAAGCTTCAAGTTAGAGGGTCAACATAGGTCTGAAGTGCTGGAGCACACAGACTGCTTTTTATTGAGGTTACATGCAAACAGGACACTCTCAGGGGGAGGCATAAAATCCCCCATCACACATTTGATATTAGATAGAGAGACACTCCCTTTGACAGGCCACAACATTACTTCAGCAGATAACATTTTACACACAATAAAACAATGCAGTCCACCTTATCACTACTAGAAGTCTGATTAGACAATGGGAAAGTTGATCACTAAACCTAATTAGAGCTAATCCCAGCAGACTTGTATTTAGAATAGGTTTCTTGAAGATGAACAAAATTTAACTCTTAATGGCACACAATGAAACTGAACCAAGTGGGAGAAAGCCAGGGACAAGTCATTTCACAGGTCTGGGGACATAGTCTTAAAGGGGGCATTGTTCACCAAAGTTACAATATGTCCCCAGACGGTTCCCAAAGGACCACACACACCCAACAAAAGTCAATATACTCTCAGGGGCACAATCTTCCAGGGGCCATAGTCATGTGGAAGGAGGCTGGCAAATAGGCTTCTCCAAAATCCAGGGAAGCAGGGCAATTTTCCATTTAAAGGGCCAGTTACAAACAGCAGTTTGTAACATATCTCCCCTTTTGGAGGGAGACTAACCAGGCACCTGACCTTCTGCCGGTCGTCAGTGCCTAAGTTAGTCTCGCAACCCACCCACAAATAATCGTTAGCAGCAAAGTAGCCCCCCCACAATACGTAGTACTGGCCTGTAAGTTCCAGGTTGTAGGATGAAAGTGTAGCATCCTCGGCCTTCCTGGCGCAGCTGGGCAAATAGCTGATGGTACTTGGGGGGCAGAGGCCAACGGCACTCTGCCCTGGTGCCAGCGCTTCTGCTGGGGTGAGGGGTTTGCAGGCCAGTCCTGTAACAAGGACAAGGTCTGTAGGGCAGAGGCCAGCAGTGCTCTGTCCTGATGCCAGCTCTTCTGCTGGGGGAATTGGGGCATAGTCCTGCCCGGTGGCAAAGGGAACGTGGGGGTCAGTGGGGGTTAACATCTCCACTGTTAACCCTGGGCCCAAGTTAGGAGTTAGCTGGGGAGGGGGAGATTGGCTTACCTCCTCCTCCTGATACTCCGGCGGCCGTTGGGAAGGGAGGTCGATGCTCTCCGCTTCCTGTGGAACATGCTGCGGCTGGGGAGAGAGACCGGTTGTCTCCTCTCCCTGGAAGGCACACTCCGGCTGGGGAGGGAGGTCGATGCTCTCCCCTCCCTGTATCTGGGTCTGTCGCTGGGGATCTGGGCCGCCTGCCCAGCATCCCTGTAGGGCCGGTAGAGAGACTGCGGTCCCATCTCCACCTGCCTGCTGGGGGTCCTCCCAGGACCAGTCTATGAGGCCTGCTGCCTCTGGTATCTCTGGTTGGGGTTGGGGAAGGAGACCGGTTGTCTCTTCCCTCTGCACAGTATACTGCCGCTGGGGAGGGAGGTCGCTGCTCTCCTCTCCCTGTGGAACATGCTGCGGCTGGGGAGAGAGACCAGGTGTCCATACCCTCAAACTCCACAGTTGGCGCTCAAAGGCTCGTGCCGCTTCGTTCTCAGTAGCCAATTCCTGGATGAGGCGACTGACTACCTCCTGTGCAGGGTCTGGACCATATCGGACTAGCCGCCTCTTTACCTCTGGAACGAAATCAGCGCCCTCATAGCGACGGATTAGGTTGAGGTGCTCTTCACAGGGTTCTGACCAGTGTCTTGTCAGCTCCATGCTGCTGTAGGTAGGGACGCTGCGCAGTGGCTAGCGTTGCCCTCAATTACTCTCTTACGATACCAGTGCTGTTGTGGTGCTGCTCCTTGCGCTAGGACGCGATCCCACCGCTGCCGCCAAATGTTACGGTTGCCTCCAGGCTGGCTGGAAGTTGGACCATAGAAAAGGATGCTCCTAGCGCTCACCAAAGGAGCAGCAGCACCGTAGACACTCTAACTGCTGCGTAGCCACCATAAGTAATGCAGACTCTATGAACCACCGCTGCTGGGCTGGTATCTCGCCGTCTGCTCTGCGCCCTGGACCTACGACCAGGCTCCAGTAGGTGAACCTCTTCCTTCTGTAGCAATCCCTGTAGCTAAGGGAGTATGAAAAACATAGCAATCCCTGTAGTGATATAAGCTGTATCCTACAAACATGAGTCAAAGCTTCAAGTTAGAGGGTCAACATAGGTCTGAAGTGCTGGAGCACACAGCCTGCTTTTTATTGAGGTTACATGCAAACAGGACACTCTCAGGGGGAGGCATAAAATCCCCCATCACACATTTGATATTAGATAGCGAGACACTCCCTTTGACAGGCCACAACATTACTTCAGCAGATAACATTTTACATACAATAAAACAATGCAGTCCACCTTATCACTACTAGAAGTCTGATTAGACAATGGGAAAGTTGATCACTAAACCTAATTAGAGCTAATCCCTGCAGACTTGTATTTAGAATAGGTTTCTTGAAGATGAACAAAATTTAACTCTTAATGGCACACAATGAAACTGAACCAAGTGGGAGAAAGCCAGGGACAAGTCATTTCACAGGTCTGGGGACATAGTCTTAAAGGGGGCATTGTTCACCAAAGTCACAATATGTCCCCAGACGGTTCCCAAAGGGCCACACACACCCAACAAAAGTCAATATACTCTCAGGGGCACAATCTTCCAGGGGCCATAGTCATGTGGAAGGAGGCTGGCAAATAGGCTTCTCCAAAATCCAGGGAAGCAGGGCAATTTTCCATTTAAAGGGCCAATTACAAACAGCAGTTTGTAACAGAATAGAAACCTTTAAATTTAAGATGTCAAAGTAAATATCGTTATTTATGAAACAAGAGAACATTCAGTGGAACTGGTGGAATTTGACTACCATGCGTCTCTTCAGCCCCCCTACCCAACTGAGATTCACTGTTGGGCCCCAGGGCCAGGATAGAATGGATAAGTATAAGTAAACCTTATATCAGGACTTTTGACAAGATTGGGAAAAAAAAGAAAAAATGATTTCAAGTCCTGAGTTGTTTGTCAGAAACTCTCACAACCCTCCTGGGTGTGTGGGCCTTTTTATTGGGGTAGAGTTCCACCTGGGAGTTCCACAAAGTAAGTCAGGTCTAGATACGCAAAAAAAAGTCATTCCAAGGGTTATGGGCTTCCCGGATTCCATTCCTGGGCATTTACCCTTAGATCTGGGCTCCTTCTGCACGGGCGTGCAGGTGGATTCTGATCTATAGGAGGCCTCCCCGGGGAGGCAGACGGGGACCTATCCTGCCGCGGCAATTGCCACGTCCTAATAAGCTCCTGCCCTTGTTGTGGAGTTAGGATGATGTGTTGGGTTCCATCTTTAGTGACTATTAGTTTGGTTGGGAAGCCCCACCTATATCGCACTTGATTATTTCTTAGGACTTTTGTGACCTCCGCAAAACTTCTCCTTTGAGCCAAGGTGTAGGAGGACAGATCAGGGAACAGGGAGACCTCTCTGAATTGTCCATTAAGCTGTGGGGAGCGCAACATTGCTCTCATCAATTTGTCTTTGAATGAGTAGTAGTGTAGGCAGGCTATGGTGTCTCTGGGCTTACCAGGAGGAAGGTTTCTGGGTCTCGCCGTACGGTGAATTCGATCTATTCTGCTTACATCTCCAGCAGCAGGCCCAAGAATTGACTGAAAGAGGCGGTGGGCATAGTCTTCCAAATCTTGTGGGAGTACTGACTCCGGGATACCCCTGAGTCTCACATTATTTCGCCTAGACCTGTCCTCCAGGTCTGCCACTTTCGCCTCCAGGGAGGACACTTGATCCGTCAGGCTCTGTGTTTGACCCACCCAATTAGCGTGGTCTACCATAAGGTCCTCCTGTTTCCTTTCAATGGTATCAGTTCTTTCACTGATGGAAAAAATGTCCCGTCTTAGGTCCTCAAATGATCTCTCTAACTTGTCAAACCGCCTGGTAAGAGTCTGGTTCTGGTTCTCGAACATGCGCTGTATTGACTCCAGCGGTAAGGTCGGGGCGTCCCCCTTGCTTCGGCCTGGGGTGCTGGAGATGCAGGGTCTACTATCAACATGTTCATCTGGCATGTCTGAAGCGTTAGATTGCTCATCCTCCGATCTGGCGGATTCCTTCTGTCCCCGCGGATGGAAATGATCCATCACGGTTTTCTTAGGCCCAAAGATGTTCTTTTGTTTTTTCTTTGCTTGCTGCGACATGATGGCTGGGGCTTCCTTGGTTAATGTCAGCCACTGTAGTGATTGTTAGATAGATGCTGCCTTGTCTTTCTGGGGTATGCGAGAAGGGGGGGGGGCAACCGGGGCCCTTTTTAAACTGACATGATGTAGTCGGACTTACTTAGGATACACAAAAAATATCTTTATGTTTATGTTGCCCTCTCCTGGGGAAGTTGTCACCACAGGACGGTGTGGGGAAAAGGAAGGGGGGTATGACCCGCCAGCGATAACCTGGCGGGAAAAGGAGGAGAGGGCGTTCCTGAAACCTGAAAACAAAGCCTATGTTAAAGAAGTAATTATGTCTTAGTTCAACTTAGTGATGCTTATAGCACAGTGATTTAGGCCCTAATCACACAGTATGACATTCAGCAGTTAAACAGTATAGAATTGCAAAAACAGAAGCACCCTAGGGGTACATTCAGATCAGTAGTACTTATTTATATTACAATGTCATGAAGCCTGTATGGGGAATCAAAAGAGATTAGTTAAGCACATAGAAAAAAAACAACATTACACTCCACTCCGAGCTCAGGACTCAGAGAAAATTATGCTGACACAGCAGCTTCAAGCACAAAGCAAATTCTCCGACTAAAAAAAAAAAAAAAAAATCTTGAGAAGTGAGTCCAACCAGTCCCGCAACTTGTTATGTGTGTGAGAGTCCACCTCACCTTAGGTGAAATGACCTGGGCCCAGATATGATAAAAAGAATAATGGTAAAGATGGGTATGAATCACAGGGCTGCACTGGTATACCAAAAAGAAAGACCCCCCTTTTTTTTTCCTCTCAGCAGAACTATTATTGACACTTTGCTGCAAAGTCCTCTGATCAAGTGTTCTGTGTCTCCTGCAAGCCCGTGCTCTCTCTGTGATCTTTTTCTCAGGGCTTTGTTATATTTGGCTCCCACAGGTGTAATGTCCTCCCCAGGCCCCCTCAGGGGATTATCTTTGTCCCTATCTACTACAGGCAGAATCTCCCAGTTATCAATTATTTGTGGTGTTAGGGGCAAACAATGTGGCTGTGGGAATGAAGGGACTGCAAGTTAAAACTATATGCAGAAAATCATTGCCTGCTTCCTATGTAGTTAAATGCTAGTCCGTTTTGACAAGGACCCTTATATTTATTGGAATACTTTGAAAGGCCAATACCTCAGTCTCCCACGTGGGTGAGGCCTACTCACAGACTAGGGAAAACCCTCAACTGCGTCTGTTCTCCCTGTAGTTCTCCCCTCCTCTAATGAGTCTCTCAGGCTAGCCGTATGTGTGAAAGAGGTCTGAGGTGGTCAGAGGCCAAAACACAACTCACCGTACCTCGCCTGCCCGGCACTCCTGAAGACGATCCGGACTCAGCAAGATGGCTGACTTTCGCGCCCTCGCTTCTGAGCCGCGCAACAAGGGGGGTATAGAGGCTTGACCTGTCGGGTCTCCCTGCTCTCCAGCAGCTCCGCTGTCTCACTCCGGGCTCCCACTCCAGCAGTCCAGGGCGGCCAGAGGAGCCCGATCAGCAACCAGGGTAGCAGTCCAGCTCCGGTCGGTGTTAGGCCGGGAGTCACTGTTTACCAATGTGGCCCCAGGGGTAAGCAGCTTTTCCTTGGCGAGCTGCTAGGAGTGTAGTCAAGTCTCCGGAACAGAGCCCCGACCCTCCGGAGACTAGGAACCACCGCAGCCGCGGCACTCAAAGCAGGGTTCACGGCAACAGCTGCAGGTGTCCTCTGCCGGTGTCCTCTTGGATGGGTCTGTCTTGCTGGCAACACTTTTTTTTTTGTTCTCGCGGACTTCTCTCGGCTCCTCACAGCCTCCCCGGACTAAGTTCAGCAAGGGGGAGATGGTGTGTTGACGTTCTGGAGTGGAGCCCCAAACCTCCAGAACGTGGGCAAACACAGTCTCAGTGTTGTGGGCGGCAAGTTAGTGTGTGGCCAGCCAGATGTAAAAAACTCAGTCAGGTCTCTCAAAATCAATAGATTCTGGCCCCAAATGATGATAGCCGGCTGCTAGTTTATGTTACCCTAAGTTTTATACTAGAATTGCCAAAGCAACATAAATATAAACTTTGTTTTAGGTTTTTATGTAGAGGAGCTCAGCGTCTGCACGTCTTTGCACTATGGTAGCTGGCTCCGCCCCCCATGTACTTATTTTTTGAAAGGGCACACTATAAGCATGCACTTATTTTTTGAAAGGGCACACTATAAGCATGCACTTATTTTTTTAATAACAATATCAATGTGGATTTGTGGAATTAGGGATTACGATTTTTCTCACTAACCTAAGACACCGACTGAGTACACTACCAATAGTATAATGATAACACTAGCAATAAGAGGTGAGCTGTGTATCGATCAGTTATTTGGTAACCATTGCAACGCCTGACAGCGGCACTTGTATGATCTGAACTGTGTGATACTAAACCACACTTAGCATTCAGTCATTGTGTCATAGGCAATATTATTAAGAGGCATTAATATATAGCAAAATTGCTTTATGTATATACAACACCAGATCATATGTTTTTACACACCCGAAAGTGTCGCAATTACACTTCCAGTTCCATGGAACGGTGAAACGCATCAGTTGATTTTGCTCCACATTAACCTGAGGGGGGTAGGTACACTGTTGTTGATTGTTTGATTATTAGCACTATAAAAGAGTGGATTGTATACACTGTTGTCATTCTGATGAAGGGGAGGTAATCTCCGCAAAAACATTAATTAAAACTTTTCTGTTTTTTTTAAAAAGTCCTGAGAGTGCATTCTTTTTTTTTTTTTTTTTTTTTTATTTTATTCCAACAAAAAAGAAAATACAAAAAACAAGAAAAAAGAGAACAATAATACAGGTATGTTACCTTTTGCGCCACGCAGGGCCCCATTACCTATAGTTAACTTAAATATAGACAATACAGTCTTTGCTTGTAGATACTAGCTCATAAATGTTGGAGTTTTTCCCATTTATTTTCTAAAACACCAAATCAGACAAACACAAAAAAAAAAAAAAAAAAAAAAAAGAAAAAGGGGAAGGAAACTCACTCTCTCTCTCTCTTCCCCCCCCCTCCGTCTCTCCTTAGTATTGAAGTGTCAGCCTCCTAACTGAATCGAGTCTGTCCCATATCCACACTGTCCTCCAACCAAATACTTGGGAGATGGCCTGCTAGGACTTGAGATTGAATATAAATGGAGTTTTTCAATGGCCTGACCAACGTCTTTTGAGTCTCCACTGAAAAAGAAATAATAAACAATTTCCAGTGTTTAATAAAGCTAGCGATCTGAGTATCTGTTGGGTTCTGTAAATTATATTGTTTAAATATAAGTTGAGAAGTCAACTCACTCTTCAAAGATTTTATGTTTGGGGCAGACTTGGCCTTCCATGTTTTAAGGATTAAATTACGTCCGACCAATATAATCTGGTTAATCATTTTATAGTTTCTAGGCGTATCATGAGATTTCACCAAAAAAAAATATTTCTAATGGCGAAATCTCATATTGTATTTTAAGCGTAACTTTCATCCAATATATTACCCTAGCCCAAAACTGAGCTATCTTGGGGCATGACCAGAAACAGTGCAACATGCCCGCCTTAGTTGCGCTACATCTGGAGCAGGTGATCGTTAAATTGTACCATCTAGATAGCTTTGCCGGCGTTAAATACACTTTTAAGGCTACTTTAATCTGCGTTTCTCGCCAAGTGGTCAACACCCAGCTTCTCTGAATTACCTTAAAGGCGTTCTTTACCGTCTCAGCATCAATTTGTGGGAGAGATTTATCCCATAGAGATACTATGTACTCTATTTGGATTGAGGAAGGCTCAAGCATGAGAAGGGCATAAAACGGGGCAATAGAATAATCCCCTCTTTGGAAATTATTAATACTACTTTGTGCCTCACCTAGTGACCAATCTATCCCGTAGTAACTTATCTTTAGTTCCTGAATAAAGTGTCTTAACTGTAGGTAAGCATAAAACTCCTTATTCGATAATCCAAACATATTGCTCAGTTCCCTGAAAGTAAGTATCTCTAGATCCGAATTAAGAAATTGTATCACATAACCGAGCCCTCTGCCTGCCCAGTCTCTAAAAACCTGATCTGTGATACCTGGAGAAAAATTGGGATTCCCTGTAATCGGTAAATACTTGGATACATAGGGTGAAGCACCCAGATCCCCACAATACTTTTGCCAAGCAGTTATTATATTTTTAAAAGTTTCCATCATGAAGATTTGTGTTGGCAATGTAGTAATTGGGCAGTGTAGTATCGCATCTAAACGTAGGGGTGCGATCAATGCTGTTTCCCAGCTTACTGGGGATACCTGTTCTAGTCCTGTCAACCAATCCACTGCTATCTTAACCCGAGCGGCCTGGCTGTAAAATAATATATTCGTCAGTGATAAGCCGGCAGCTTCTACCTTGTTCATCAAGCGTGCTACAGAAATCCGAACTCTAGAGCCTTGCCATAGAAATTTGGCACATGCCTTATTATAGTTTATTATGTCCTTTTTATGGATAGGTAGCGGTATATTTTGAATGAAGTAGAATATTTTGGGAAATAAAATAGTTTTTAAGAGCGTGGCCCTAGCTGATAAGGAGATAGGCAGTTTCATCCAGTCTTCCATTTTTTTTTTTACATTCTGAAAAACATTTATTGTAATTCAGGTTATACCACTCTGAAGGATTTGAATTTAGAGTGAGCCCTAAGTATGTTATCTGCTCTGTTTCTTTGAAAGGATGTTTGACGATATGATCTTTTTTATTTATCCATAACAGTTCCGATTTGGACCAGTTAATTCTAAAACCCGATATACTACCAAAGCTGTTAACCAGTTCCAAAAGAAGCGGGAGATCCTTTTTGATATTACTTAAACACAATAAGATATCGTCCGCATACATCAATAATACTAATTTTTGTGCCCCTATTCGAATCCCTTCTAAACGTTGACGAAGTATGATTGCAAGAGGCTCCAATGAGATGTTAAACAGGAGAGGGGATAGGGGGCATCCTTGACGGGTGCCCCTATGTAGTATTACCGGTTGGGAAAGTTCGCCATTGATAAGCAAAGCTGAATTTGGGGCAGAATAAATAATGCGAACTACTTCCTGGTCTAACTGCGCTCTGTCTTTATCCGTTCTAAACTTATTCCAAAAATAATCAATTAGAGTCAAGATCTTACGGGTGTTTTTGGCCGGATTCCTCCCTGCCATGAACCCGGCTTGATTCTCATGTATTATTGACCCAAGATGGGGTTTTAGTCTTTTTGCCAAAATCGATGTAAGCAGTTTGTAGTCCGCATTGAGAACTGATATAGGTCTATATGACCCAGGTAGCTCTGGATCCTTATTTTTTTGGGGTATTAGAGATATTACCGCCGCCGCAAAATAAGGAGAGCATTTATTATGCTCAATAAAATAGTAATTAAATAAATTCACCAATGTTGGAGCAATTTGTGTCTGTAAAATCCTATAGAGTTCCAATGGTAGACAATCAGGACCAGCTGCTTTATTAGTTTTGGCAGCTGCAATAGCCTCTATGATCTCATCAACTGTAATTGGAGCATTAATTTCTGCCAAACTCTCCTTAGATATTTTAGGAGTCTTAATTTTGTCCCAAAAATCTCCTATGGTTATATCTTGCTCTTCCGAGCTGTATAGCTCGGTAAAAAAATCATAAAATACTCTAGATATATCTGTATTGCAGGTATATCTCTTAGAGTCTTTTCTAATAGAGGTTATCTTACCGCTACCTCTAGGCTTAATCAGCCTTGCCACGAATCTAGCAGACCTACCCGCTTGACCACAATAAAGGGCTTTTTGTCTTTGTATATCTGCCCTGGTCTTCTGTTTAATGAAGACATCTCGCAAAGATTTAGCTGCTATATATCTCCTCCAGTGCTCGCATGAGCGCAAACCTAAATAAGTTTTATACGCGTTTTTTACCTGACGTGACAGCTGAATTTCCTGTTGCCTGGATTTCCTTTTCAACTTACACAGATATGCCTTTACCTTACCACGTAAGACAGCCTTTGCTGCTTCCCAGAAGACCTCCGGTCTATTAACATAATCTCGGTTGAAGCCGACATATTCTTGCCACTGGTTAATCAGCCAATTATTAAATTGGACGTTGTTCATCAGATATCTTGGGAAAAAAATTGACTGAGTCCCTGCTCTGCCTATCCGTGATAATTTGCATTCTAACGTTATTACCGCATGGTCTGAGATCACTATATCTCCAATCTCAGCTTCCCAATCAAGGCCAATCAAAGACTCCGCAATCAAAAAAAAATCTATCCTGGATAATGCCTGTTGACCTTTGGACATACACTTGTAGGCTCTAGAATCGGGGTTCTGCAGCCGCCAGATGTCAATTAGGCCCAGCTGTGAGCATATTTTTTGAAAGATACGAGTCTTCCTATCCCTCAAGGGGCAACCTATTTTTTTAACTCTGTCTAAAGAGGGGTCTGCTATTAAATTGAGGTCCCCTGCAATAATAATATTCTGTCCAACAAATTTTTGTAGATATAACACCAAGTTGTCCCAAAATTCTCTGTCTATAATATTAGGACCGTAAATATTGCATAACACGTATCGAGCCTTATTACATGATATTTCCAAAATAACAAATCTACCCTCCGGATCTATGAAAGAGGAGTCAATCTCATAATCTAGATTTTTCTTAAATAGAATTGCCACTCCCCTCTTACGGGCATTAAAGGGGGCCGCAACTACTTCACCCACCCAATTGGTTTGTAATTTCAAAACTTCAGATGCCTTTAAATGAATCTCTTGTAAGAACACAATATCTGATTGGGTTTTAGCCAAATGTTTGATTATTGCTTTGCGTTTTATTGGGGAGTTTATACCTCCTACATTCCAGGAGGCCAATTTAAAAGATGTTGACATAATTATTTAAAAAAAAGAAAAAAAAATCCCCCAAAGGCCCCAGGAAAAGAGGGGAGAGCAGGAAGGGAGGGAGAGGAAAAGGGAGAGCGAGACAAAAAAAAAAGGGGGAGAAAAGGCAACAATACCCACATACAAATTTATAAAACAAAATAAATTAAAATAACAACCTTCTACATAATTCCATGTTTCTCTAACCATCAACACATCCATGAAACTAACTTTAATGAACATCCCACATAAGTCATCCCTTACACGTATGGTGTAATAAATAACTAGAGAGAAAAAAAAAAAAAAAATCAAAAAGAATCCTTCCCTTTCCTAATCATTGGATCCCTAGTTCTTTACATAGCGCGGTTGCTTCCTTGCTGTTATTTGCTGTGTAGGAACTACCTGCCTTGGTAATTAGTAGTTTAGCCGGATACACCAGCCTAACATTGCAATCTGCTTCAAAGAATCTAGAAAAAAAAGGGGACATTGTTTTTCTTTTAGCGCTAGTCTCTGCTGAAAAATCTTGAAAAATCAAGATTTTGTTATTGTCAATGTGTAATGGGCTCATTTTTCTATAGTGTTTCAAAAATAAAAGCTTGTCCTGATAATTCACAAATTTAAAAATAATCGGTCTGGCTTTAGAAAGAGTGTTACTATCTCTAAGTGGGCCTAATCTATGCGCTCTCTCGATCAGGAAAGGTGAAGTCGGCGGGGGGATCATCAGCGCCTGCGGGAGGGAGACAGAGACAAAGTGTAGCAAGTCTTGATATTGCACTGATTCTGGGAGGCCAATAATGCGTAAGTTATTGCGCCTTGACCTATCCTCGAGGTCTTCTAGGCGCGCTTGCAATTGTAAAATCATTTTCCCTTGATCCGTGATATCTGAGCCTTGAACCTCCACTCTGTCCTCCACTTCCGAGACCCTGGTCTCTACCTCCGTAAGTCTCACCGTGAACTGCCTAATTTCTTCTTTTAAACTATGGATCTCAGTCTTAATTTCAGTTTTAATCAGATCCAATTGTGGGGTCATCAATTTAGCTACCTCAGTGGCGAATTCTGTCATGTCATTAGCACCAGGAAGAATTACTCCTCGTTCTTGTGAGGTGTCTAATAAGTTATCTAAGGGGAATAGATAGCAGAGAACATGAATTAAAAATCCCAGCTATCTTTTTCCCTTTCTAGGCAACCAAGCTTTTATGTGTCTTTGCTCAAACCTCTTGTGTCTTATAATTTTTCTTTTTACTGCTCCTGTTTTGATGGATAATGTTTTGCAGTTTTAATTACAGTCTGTCCTAGATTTTTGTCATGGTTAGTCTGTCTATTATAGCCACAAGGAAACCGAAGGACCAGAAGAGGTCTTGGTAGCCAACTTCTAATTTGTGAACCCCTGAGCATATTCAGCTAGCAAGGCAGCACTTGAAATTTGAACCTACTGATAATTTGATACCCCAGAGCACATTCAGTCTTCTTCTGACTAGAAAGGCCACACTGGTTGTTGTGTCCCTACCGATAATTTGTAAACTCCTTAGCATATTTATGCCTTTTCTCTCCAGATAAGCCACACTGAAGGTTGTGCCCCTACTGATAATTAGTGAACCCCTGAGCATATTCAGGCCTCTTCAAACCAACCAAGCCAAACTAGGCTGTTATTTGCTGTGTAGGAACTACCTGCCTTGGTAATTAGTAGTTTAGCCGGATACACCAGCCTAACATTGCAATCTGCTTCAAAGAATCTAGAAAAAAAGGGGGACATTATTTTTCTTTTAGCGCTAGTCTCTGCTGAAAAATCTTGAAAAATCAAGATTTTGTTATTGTCAATGTGTAATGGGCTCATTTTTCTATAGTGTTTCAAAAATAAAAGCTTGTCCTGATAATTCACAAATTTAAAAATAATCGGTCTGGCTTTAGAAAGAGTGTTGCTATCTCTAAGTGGGCCTAATCTATGCACTCTCTCGATCAGGAAAGGTGAAGTCGGCGGGGGGATAATCAGCGCCTGCGGGAGGGAGACAGAGACAAAGTGTAGCAAGTCTTGATATTGCACTGATTCTGGGAGGCCAATAATGCGTAAGTTATTGCGCCTTGACCTATCCTCGAGGTCTTCTAGGCGCGCTTGCAATTGTAAAATCATTTTCCCTTGATCCGTGATATCTGAGCCTTGAACCTCCACTCTGTCCTCCACTTCCGAGACCCTGGTCTCTACCTCCGTAAGTCTCACCGTGAACTGCCTAATTTCTTCTTTTAAACTATGGATCTCAGTCTTAATTTCAGTTTTAATCAGATCCAATTGTGGGGTCATCAATTTAGCTACCTCAGTGGCGAATTCTGTCATGTCATTAGCACCAGGAAGAATTACTCCTCGTTCTTGTGAAGTGTCTAATAAGTTATCTGAGTTTTTCGTGTTGCTACGCTTATCTTTTGGTTTGGGGGGCATTTTCGGTGAAGAACCTTTGTGGTTCGTGAGAAATCTATCCATTCACTGTGTTAATGTGTATTTATGGAGTGTAGTTGTGACTTGGTGGCAATTAAGCCACTTAACATTAAGTGAGGGAGCTTGTGTTACAAGCTCTAAAAGTGAGAAAAAAAGGAACATATATAAAAAGCAAGAAAACGTGTGCATCAATGTGAGAGACAAAAAGTGTAAAAAAGGTCAGTGATTATACCAACTGTGCTTAGTGTATATAAAAAAAAAAAAAAAAAAAAAAAAAAGGGGGGGGGGAAAGACCCCCCCAAAGAAAAATCTACTTTTTAAGTCTTATTCAGACTAAAAACTCTATAACTACAAGCCACCCTTCAAACTACAACTTAACTTTATGTAACAATGGTCCCCTTAATAAGGCAAATCCTCAGTACTACTAGAGTATTATCTTCTACTTCTCACGGTAGAATCTATGAATCCTGCTGCTTTATTGTTTCTTATCCTACATTAGGTGGAGCCCGTCTTAATACAGCTCTAGACAATGAGGTAAGTATTAAGCTGTCCCTATGTTGTTCCCCCTTCGATATTCCCCTTCTCGCCCTTGACCTGTTTGAGATCCTTTCCCTTCTTCTTCCCTTTCTACCAATTCCTTACTATGTTATTCCCAATCTTAATCATTTAATTAATCTCAGAGCGTTCAGTTGTCCCCCTCCCCCCTCAAGTGTTACCTAGGGGATGCTGTAAGGGGACAGGAAGATATGTATAGCAGAGAACTAAATTTAAAGTTCAAGTGCACTGATAATGTTAAGCATACATTTCACATAAGCTAAACATACAGAATAGATTAACCAATATGTAATGCAAAAATATCTTAAGCAGATCCATATAACCCATCAACTTTAGCTTAAACCATATATTCTGCTATCTATTTAGCCATGTCTGCTCTGATGATCATCAAACGACACCCAGCTTATTCTATATGATTCATGAGAGTCCCATCTTTTCAGAATGCAAAATCACAAACCAAGTCCTCTCTAGCGGTTTTCAAAAGTCCTGCTATATTATAACAGTTTATGCAGAGAGTCTAATAAGCCTGAATAACCATAGCTGCATAGGGAAAACAAAAAGCAACAGAACCTGCTCTCTTGTCCTGACCTTCGTGCTGTCAAACTTATGCACTTATCAAGACGAAATCCTGAGAGAGGGCTAAATGGCCTGTCTTACCCACTCTGTGTCGTCAGCCAGTTAAGGGTCCAAAGCAGTCCCACTGCACTCCGCTCTGCAGTACTGTTACCCCTTAGAAGCTATGCCCAACTCTGTCATTAGGCAGCCGATGGCAATCTTGTGACGATTCGGAGCCTTGTAATCCGGCCTGCAATGCCGCCCTCTATTGCTGTTACGATTACTCAAATCTGAACGCTGTGCCGGGAATCCTCCACGCTGCACTAGCACTGAGAGCTCAATGGAACCGATACCAGGATCGGAGGTGTGTACGCACCGTCTGCAGAGCTCCGCCTCTAGGATATCTCACAGCCTGGGACAGGTAAAGTTTTCGACTTTAGTAGAGTGGGTTTTTACAAACCAAAAATGTTGCGATTCGCTAGATAGCCTTATCTCTCAGAAAGCCATCCGTCTTGTAGCACTTGAATCTGTTAAAGAGTTCTTTTGAGACGGGGCCCGCTGTAGATGTAGCGGCAATAGCCAATTCCAGAATTGCTTCCGCCTATAACAGTTCAGCCAGGTATCAGCTTTACCAGGGCGCCGTCTCACCTTAAGACCAGTTCATACAGCGGTCGATGTTTAGCCCAGCCGTTACAGCTTATACAGGTGCTCTTAGCGAAAGAGCTTATTCAGCCTCACGGAGACTTCCTAGTCGTGGTCCGAAGACCCACAGCCGGTCCTAGCAAGACATCCTAGGACAAGGCCCACTACGAGTGGCTGGAGAGTAGTAAAATTCCCTTTGACGAGAAAAACAGAGCTGGTGGTAGCTACCTGCACGCTACCTGCTTGCTACCTGCCTGCTCCGCCCCCAGCCGGAAGTCTCGTGTCCATCAAGGACGCCGAGAGTGCATTCTTTGGTGGAAATATTTGTGGACATTTTTGCACCCAGGCAATTGGCATTCGGTGGATTGATCTGGAGAGTGTTTTTGATTTGTATGTATATATATATATATATATATATATATATATATAAACAAGACGACATGCAAAGGGATCAAATAGCACTGGTTATACAGTGTATAATATCATGAGTAAAACAACAAATTATAAATGTTAAAAGTGGATCCCAAACAAGGAAATGAAAATACTTTTCCCAAACACTTGTGAAGGAGTATGAAGTACATATATAAGTGTGTTCAAAATAGAAAAACACCCCACTGGTAGAAATGGGTATAGCAGAAGTTCAAACTTACAAGAACAAACCTCAATCATATGAGGTAAGTAATCCGCACAGCATAGAATCCCTCTTATGGAAATCTGCTTTCCTCTTGGAATATGTAAAGATTTTCAAGGTGCTGACTGCAGTCAATATTCCCTCGGCCTCTTTATGTCTGATTCTTCCCGGAGTATGGTAAATCCTTTATATTACCTCAATCGTTATGAGGCGTATCCAGTGTATCTGCTCTCAGATGGATGTTTTCACAGTGGCTTTTCTTGGGAAGGTGATGCCTTTTGTCAGTGGTAGAAACCTCCAGGCTAGAAACTTTTCCTAGGTCACTGTATATTCTTGTGGTTCAGATTACTGTGGGTTTGTAAACTGCAGGATTCTCCCAGTCTGCTTTGTAAAATATATTCTTTTCCAAGACAATCTCTCTCTCTTCAACTGTTGCAGACGCTCTTTTACTTTCTTTTTGATACTATAGATTTAGCCACCAATCAACAAGCGCTACCCAGGTGCTGAACCAAAAATGCGCCAAAGACAAGAAAGAAAAATTTAATAATAGGAGTAAATTAGAAAGTTGCTTAAAATTGCATGCTCTATCTGAAATTTTTGGTTCAGCAATCATCTGTGAATGTGATTTAAAACCCCATTTGGCATTTGTTTGTTTATGGAATAAAAACTGTTCCTTTATGCAATTTCAAGTCTGTGAATGTTAAAGGTATACTAAACCCAAAATTTGTCTTTCATGATTCAAATAGATCATGCAATTTTTTTGCAACTTTCTAATTTATTCCTATTATCAATTTTTCTTCGTTCTCTTGCTATCTTTATTTGAAAGGTAGGAATGTAAGGCTTAGGAGCTGGCCCATTTTTTATTCCGCACCCTGGGTAGCGTTTGCTGATTGGTGGCTACATTTAGCCACCAATCAGCAAGCTCCAGTCAGTTGCTGAACCAAAGATGGGCCAGTTCCATCAGAAATTACAAAAATATAGAAGTATGGTGCATTACATTTCTTACTAAAAAAAAATTCTTGTGTATTACCCTATGCAGGTTTCTAAGTGTTGAGTAGTTACCTATGTCTTCGCTTGCTATGTATTATGTATGTTTTCATCCTGTGTTTGTGTATAGACCTACATAACCATGATGCTCATAACAATTACAGTATAGAGTTCTTACTTTTTTTTTTTTTTTTTTTTTTTTGTTTGTTTAAATACACTTTATTTCTGCAATGAAAAACTACCCTGTATTTGAATCCAATACTTCAAAACAGGTTTTCCAAGTTTTTTTTTTTTTTTTTTTTTTATCTTTTAAAATATTTATTGGAAAATCAAAAGATATATGTACATACGACGAGGAGACGCAGCTCCAATGCAAAGATTTGGCATTCAAAAACATAACATAGAATTGAATACATCTAAAGTGAAAAATAAATATTTTGGGTTGCAATAGATTGTATAGTGTGAGTCTGACTTGTCAAGTCTTGATCCATGACAGACAAGTCTGAAGGTATGGGGGGGATGTGGGTCATAATGGTTGAGAATCTAAAAAACCTTGAAAAGGGTCAGGTAGAAGGAAAGAGGAATGTGGGTGAAAAGGGAAGAGAAGGGGGGGGAGTAGGGGGGTAGGCTAAGACAGGGAAGGAGAGGGAGGGATGTCCTGGTAAGGCATCCCGGAAAACTAGAATGATGGCGGACTAAAGGGAGACACAGTCGGGGGTCTATATGTCCTGAGCGGTCGCGTTAGGCTTCCAGTCAGTGCTGTAAGACTCCTTCCAGTCAGCCCAAATCAACTCAAATAGGTCCGATTTATTTAACTTGTAAAAGACATCCTTTTCCATCGTGTACATGTAGGCCATATTGTTGCGGATCACCGCCCAACTTGGGGCTCTCTCCTTCCTCCAGGAGCATGCAATAGAGTATTTCACAGTCAAAAACAGGTAGATGCAAATATACGCATGGTTTTTAGGAAGTGAGTGTAAGTTTAGATGAAGAAGGGCTGAGGCAGGCAGCCTAGGAATCCTGATGCCCATATCCTGTAGCACTGAAAAGCACTTTTGCCAAAGAGGCTGAATCGCGGGACATTCCCACCAAATGTGTAGCGCATTGCCCCTATGCCCACAATTTCGCCAACAATTGGGGGACGCATTCGGGAAAATTTTTGCTAACCTGGTAGGTACATAGTACCAATGGGATAACAGCTTAAAATAGGTTTCGTATAACGTTGTACAATGGATAGCTTTCTGGGTCAAGGAGAAAGCCCGTTCCCACTCCTCGGAAGACATGCACCTACCCATTAGCGTCTCCCAACTGGACAGGTGGTTAGGGGTTTCTGGGTTCCGCGATCCGCCTAATATCGTATAGTGGATAGATAAGGGCCTGCACAGTCGCTCACCCCTGGACCATATGGACTCCCATAAGGTTATTGGACGGTTTAGGCTGGGTTTAAAAAACTCTTGATCCTCTGGTATTCAAAGGGTAAATACGATGGGACCTGAACCTCTGCACTAATTTGAGATAGATGTTAAAAAGAGTCACATGGGGCCGTGGACCAAAGGTCCGATATACTATTGATACCTAATTGGGCCCATTTATTTGGATGAGAGTCTTGTAGACCCGAGAGGAGGCCCGCCAAGGAGGTAACTGGAGAAGGATGTGGGGCAACGTGAGGATGGTGGCGTATTTTATCCCAGAAGCTGAGACATTCACATACAACAGGATTGGTTAAGGCCAACTCTCTTCGGCAATGTGGGGGGGACCAGATTAGGTCCCGTAAGGTAATTTGGAAAGGCAGTGAGGCCTGTTCTATGGATTTCCATTTGGCATCCGATGACCTAACCCCCCATTGGGAAACATGGCTTAGCATTGCTCCCTCGTAATATCGTGTCACTGACGGTGAAGCTATGCCCCCCATTGACTTAGGGAGCTGAAGCACTCTATGCGCAACTCTGGGAGGTTTATCCATCCAGATAAATTTAGTAAACCCACTCTGGAATTGGAGAAGCAGGTGTCTCGGTAAGTTAATGGGAAGGCAGCGGAATAGGTACGTCAGCCTGGGAAGGAACGACATCTTCAACGCCGCAATCCTACCTAACCAGGAAACATGTTGGAGATTCCAGTCCTTCCTCAGGGAGTGGAGGGAGGTTAGGAGGGGAAGATAGTTATCTTTAATTGTTTGTGGGAGGCTACTAGAGATCCTAATACCCAGGTGATGAACAGAATGTTCAGTCCAATTGAATTTATAGGTATCAGTGAGGGGGGCTAATTGTGTACTGGAGAACCCTTGCGTGTATACTTGCGTTTTTGACAGGTTTAATTTGTAATAAGAATGGGCCCCGAACGTGGTGAGCAGATCTAGAAGTCTGGGGATACCCCGCTCAGGATGGGACAGAAAGAGGGTAACATCGTCGGCAAAGAGTGCGATTTTGTGCGAGGTACCCCACAATGTGACACCTTTGATTTGGGGGTCAGACCTAATCTGCTCAGCCAAAGGTTCTATTGAAAGAGCAAACAAGAGCGGCGAGAGGGGGCACCCCTGCCTGGTCCCATTGGTGATAGAGAAGTGAGAGGAGTGAAAGCCCAAGCCTCTCACAGAGGCTGTAGGAGAGGAGTAGAGAGCTTGAACGGCCGCTATGAAATCGGGAGGGAAATGGAATCTCTCAAGGACTGCCCAAAGGTATTGCCATCTGACCCGGTCAAAGGCCTTCTCAGCGTCGAGAGAGATGACCGCGAGTGGCCTCCCGAGTCGTGATGCAGAAGTGAGTATGTTAAGAAGACGCCTCGTGTTGTCTGGACCCTCTCGGAGGGGGACAAATCCTACCTGATCCGGGTCAATTAGTGAAGGTAGAAGGTTGGAGAGACGATTGGCCAGAATCTTAGAGTAGAACTTAATGTCCGTGTTTATCAAAGAAATGGGCCTGTAACTCGCACAGAGCGATGGGTCCTTGTCCGGCTTGAGTTCTTACTTTTTATTACATACTGATTGGTATTGGCACTATACCCAATATGTTGATGATTATGAGATGGGAGGTGGAACTTCTACCTCTGATTTTATGTCATACTTATAGCCCTTCCTCTTTCCAGTTACTATATAGGGGCCTTCACTTGCAATAGTTATGGATAAGCCATAATGTTTATGACTACTTGTTATGTACTGTAGGTGTTTAGTAAGACATGAGAAGAAGCAGTTTAATATGGCTTTTAGGGGCTATAGGTATATATATTACAAACTCCCTCATAGCCCTAGATAATCGCTGATAGATAATAATCTGGGGAATTTTTGCTATTAGAGTATATATTTACATCCCGCCCTGTGGCCGAATTTTCATAATAGTGGCTCCATCCTCCCCCCTAGATTTGTTTACTGGTTAAACAAAGGAACATAGATTCCATAGAACTGTATCCCCATACTTATTATATATTTATATCAATATTGTGGCCATTAATACTCCCTTCCCTATTTTATCTACAGCTTCCTCTATTTTGATGCATCCGAGTAACTAGGCCCTTAGGGGACCATATTTGACCTAAGGGGAATAGATAGCAGAGAACATGAATTAAAAATCCCAGCTATCTTTTTCCCTTTCTAGGCAACCAAGCTTTTATGTGTCTTTGCTCAAACCTCTTGTGTCTTATAATTTTTCTTTTTACTGCTCCTGTTTTGATGGATAATGTTTTGCAGTTTTAATTACAGTCTGTCCTAGATTTTTGTCATGGTTAGTCTGTCTATTATAGCCACAAGGAAACCGAAGGACCAGAAGAGGTCTTGGTAGCCAACTTCTAATTTGTGAACCCCTGAGCATATTCAGCTAGCAAGGCAGCACTTGAAATTTGAACCTACTGATAATTTGATACCCCAGAGCACATTCACTGGTTGTTGTGTCCCTACCGATAATTTGTAAACTCCTTAGCATATTTATGCCTTTTCTCTCCAGATAAGCCACACTGAAGGTTGTGCCCCTACTGATAATTAGTGAACCCCTGAGCATATTCAGGCCTCTTCAAACCAACCAAGCCAAACTAGAGGATGCGCCTTCCCTATCAATGTAAGAACCCCTGAGCAACTGGAGGTTACACCTCCAATAGTCCACAGCACATTATTTTAGAACAGTGAAAGAATCTCTTAGACACTTGATTGTACTTTCACTTATCTCCTAGTATTGTGCGCTGCACATTGTTGTCCTGTCTGCTCTAACCTAACTTAATCCTGCTGCCGTTTTCCTGCAGATTATCTACTGCTTCCCATTATTTCCATTTGTTGTGTCATGCAAGCCATAAAGTGTTTCTGTATTTTTACGGGTGTTACCATTATGCAATATGTGTCCAACTGACCATCATGCAAAGTGTGTTCTGATACCTATAGTAAATATTAACAATTCCAGCCTGCTTAATTGATCTCACTCACCTCTTTATACGGCCTCAGCTCTGAACCTGGATCATGTCAGGTATCTGAAATTGAGAATTTCTGCCAGGGTCATATAGGCAGAATTTTGTATTGAATAAATTAAGCCTTAACTATTATGTATGTGTAAGGATCAGGTAGGACTACAACTCTTTGAGGAACTAATCATAGTAAACGATTAGGCACTGTGCAGGGTCATTTGAAATGGCTGCTTAAATCCTGTTCGAAAATATAAGAAGGTTGCTCAGTCAGTATAAAGTGTTGAGCTTTGGGTGGTTGTCCCACTTACCTTATGCTCATACTCCCCTCTCCATTTTTCTTCACTTACAGTTTTTCCTATGTTGCAATTATTTCAGCCATTTATCTGTGTAGCAGCATATGGCCAACAATGAGTTCTTTAGTTTTTTTTTATTAAGGTTAGGTTGCAGCATTCAGTTGACTACTTAGACCTATAGATTATTTAAGAATGAGTATGGAAGTGGAATGGGGAGAGCTTAAAATAATAGGTAAGATTGTAATTTTTATGGTGTGAATTCTTCCTACCCATGAGAGCATCTTCTTAGACCATTCAGCTAACAATTGCTGAGTTGAGACATGCAAAGAGATATAATTGGCAGAAAACATGGCCTCTTTATCCATTGAGAGGTAAATGCCTAGGTATTTTAACTGTTTAGGAGTAAAGCAAAAGTAAAGAATCGCTATAAAATCGCCTTGTCTAGATCAGTTAAATGAACCGGAAGAAGTTCCAATGTATTCAGGTTTACCAAGAGATTGGAAATCCAACCATACTCCAGAAATGTGTTCTGTCCCACAGAGAAAGATTTCCTTGGGTCAGTAAAGTCTTCTAATTTTATTATTTATTTTTGTATTTATTAGAATACTACTACAGAATCTTTTGGTATATTACAAAAAATAATAATAATTACTAACTGGGACCTTATTGGTGATTATCCAATTATGGCATAGATTACAAATAGAGAGAAAAAATATTAGCTCTAATGTGTGTTAACATTGCTTGAGCAACTATTTTTTTGCTCATATTACGTCAAAAGAGTTTGCGTGGTAGTCTATGGTATTGTTGGGGGTACTAATTGAGGACCCTGGTTGAGAAACATTGGTCTAGTGCACGCTAACATCTGCATGTCGGATACTTCAAATAATATACTTCTATGGGGGAGCACAAAAAATTCCATGTTGGGTAGTTTTTAAACATTAAGCCGATAGTGCGCAAAAATGAGGGTTACTTTAAGCTGATAGTGTGCAAGTAGAAGAGTTTTGTGCTATACTATTAATGATAAAAAAAAAAATTCTTCAGGTCTTAAAGGGACAGTTCACCCAAAAACTTTCTCCCCTTTAAATTATTCCCAATGATCATTTTTACATGCTAGAGTGTATTAAATTGGTTGCAAGTAGCTCCTTTACTCATATTTCAGCATTTGAAATAGCTGATTTAGCTTGTGGTTTCCCAACCTATACTGAAAGTTTTGATACTGGCGTATACGCTATTGACAAGCCTAAGTAAACACAGCCAGCAGATGAGATTACACCCTCAGTGGGGAGCATGATAGTTAAGTAATAAAATTATAATTTTCCATTGTTCTCTCTATGTATTGAGCGTTGGTGTTCCAGACAAATATAAGATAAGGAAGCAAGTCTGTGTACATAAAAGTGATAACATAATGAGATCTGATATTACCTGAAGCTCAACCCATTGTAATAGGCTGTGGTTTCAAAGCACAAAACCAGCTACTTCATATACACAAATAAACCTGAAAATGCAATTTCTCAAATATTTTATACTCTGCAGTTGGTATAACAAGTCATTTAAAATACATTTATGGAAAAACATTTTTTCAGTGTACTGCCCCTTTAAAAAGCACTACATTTTATATGTGATTGAGTAAAACACTAAACTCACCACTTATAATATGAGCCTAATGAGAGTATAGGATGTGCTAAAAAGTATTGGCCAAGTTAAGATGCTTTGGTTAAAATAGTTAACCATCCACATCTAATACCAGATTGTGAGTTATTCTTTGTGTAAGGTCACACAATAGATTGTTTGTGCACCACTTGTAATCAAGCCCTATTTGTGCTCCATTTGTAATCTAGCCCTATATGGGTATGTGTCTCATTATTTTAGTTTATGGGCAGTTTGTTAAATCAAGTGTTGGGCTGGACTTCCTAAATAATACAAGATAGGTGTTAAATGCTTAGTAAGATGTATGTAAAAGTACCAAAAAGTACACTTCATAAAAGCTTAGTTGTAATTGTTGTTTTAATCATATCTCAAACCCAATTTAAATATATGCTAAGCTTTCTTTTTTGCAATTGAAATGAAAGATCAGAGCAGCTGTTTCCTCTCCCCTGCAATAATCAGTTACTGGTTTAGCTACAGGTAGGAGTATTTTAACCTGCAGCCAATTCAGTGAGAGGTCTGAAGCCATTCTGGTTCTTTACAAAAGCTAGAGATCTTTCAGTAGCCCTGCTCAATGTATTGTTGTCTTGATTTTATAGGATGTTTTAATGTGTAAAATAAAGACAACAGTTTATAGCCACCATCTTCGGCATTCAGAACAGCTCAAAATAAACAAATGCAGATGTCTTGAACATAGCATCAAATGATCAAAAACTTGCAAGCATGGATAGAAATAACTCAAAAAATATTTTTTTTTCTTGAGCATTATATTAATGTGATGTAGGAATATCTCCTTCCATCCAGAACACTGCATAGCAACATAAAAAAAATCAGGCTCTGACTAATCAATATAGATACAAAATGATATGCCAAAATTGTGGCCAATTGCTTAGCTACGGTTATTTCTATCGTAATTCATAGAGATAAAGAGGCCTATTTAACAGTGCGGATCAGGTCCGCAAGACCTCACTGAATGCGGAGAGCAATACGCTCTCCGTATTCAGCATTGCACCAGCAGCTCACAGGAGCTGCTGGTGCAACGCCGCCCCTGACAATCAACCCGATCATACTCGATCGGGTTGAATTCCGGCAATCTCTGTCCGCATGCTCAGAGCAGGCGGACAGGGTTATGGAGCAGTGGTCTTTAGACCGCTGCTTCATAACTGGTGTTTCTGGTGAGTCTGAAGACTGGCCGGAAACACGGGCCCACAAGCTCTGTACGGAGCTTGATAAATGGGCCTCAAGACCTCACTGAATGCGGAGAGCAATACGCTCTCCGTATTCAGCATTGCACCAGCAGCCCACAGGAGCTGCTGGTGCAACGCCGCCCCTGTCAATCAACCCGATCATACTCGATCGGGTTGAATTCCGGCGATCTAACCGAACTTAATCCTGCTGCCGTTTTCCTGCAGATTATCTACTGCTTCCCATTATTTCCATTTGTTGTGTCATGCAAGCCATAAAGTGTTTCTGTGTTTTTACGGGTGTTACCATTATGCAATATGTGTCCAACTGACCATGATGCAAAGTGTGTTCTGATACCTATAGTAAATATTAACAATTCCAGCCTGCTTAATTGATCTCACTCACCTCTTTATACGGCCTCAGCTCTGAACCTGGATCATGTCAGGTATCTGAAATTGAGATTTTCTGCCAGGGTCATATAGGCAGAATTTTGTATTGAATAAATTAAGCCTTAACTATTATGTATGTGTAAGGATCAGGTAGGACTGCAACTCTTTGAGGAACTAATCATAGTAAACGATTAGGCACTGTGCAGGGTCATTTGAAATGGCTGCTTAAATCCTGTTCGAAAATATAAGAAGGGTGCTCAGTCAGTATAAAGTGTTGAGCTTTGGGTGGTTGTCCCACTTACCTTATGCTCATACTCCCCTCTCCATTTTTCTTCACTTACAGTTTTTCCTATGTTTTTCCTATGTTGCAATTATTTCAGCCATTTATCTGTGTAGCAGCATATGGCCAACAATGAGTTCTTTTTTTTTTTTTTTTTTATTAAGGTTAGGTTGCAGCATTCAGTTGACTACTTAGATCTATAGATTATTTAAGAATGAGTATGGAAGTGGAATGGGGAGAGCTTAAAATAATAGGCAAGATTGTAATTTTTATGGTGTGAATTCTTCCTACCCATGAGAGCATCTTCTTAGACCATTCAGCTAACAATTGCTGAGTTGAGACATGCAAAGAGATATAATTGGCAGAAAACATGGCCTCTTTATCCATTGAGAGGTAAATGCCTAGGTATTTTAACTGTTTAGGAGTAAAGCAAAAGTAAAGAATCGCTATAAAATCGCCTTGTCTAGATCAGTTAAATGAACCGGAAGAAGTTCCAATGTATTTAGGTTTACCAAGAGATTGGAAATCCAACCATACTCCAGAAATGTGTTCTGTCCCACAGAGAAAGATTTCCTTGGGTCAGTAAAGTCTTCTAATTTTATTATTTATTTTTGCATTTATTAGAATACTACTACAGAATCTTTTGGTATATTACAAAAAATAATAATAATTACTAACTGGGACCTTATTGGTGATTATCCAATTATGGCATAGATTACAAATAGAGAGAAAAAATATTAGCTCTAATGTGTGTTAACATTGCTTGAGCACAATCAATTGCGCTTCTATTTTTTTGCTCATATTACGTCAAAAGAGTTTGCGTGGTAGTCTATGGTATTGTTGGGGGTACTAATTGAGGACCCTGGTTGAGAAACATTGGTCTAGTGCACGCTAACATCTGCATGTCGGATACTTCAAATAATATACTTCTATGGGGGAGCACAAAAAATTCCATGTTGGGTAGTTTTTAAACATTAAGCCGATAGTGCGCAAAAATGAGGGTTACTTTAAGCTGATAGTGTGCAAGTAGAAGAGTTTTGTGCTATACTATTAATGATAAAAAAAAAAATTCTTCAGGTCTTAAAAAGCACTACATTTTATATGTGATTGAGTAAAACACTAAACTCACCACTTATAATATGAGCCTAATGAGAGTATAGGATGTGCTTAAAAAAGTATTGGCCAAGTTAAGATGCTTTGGTTAAAATATTTAACCATCCACATCTAATACCAGATTGTGAGTTATTCTTTGTGTAAGGTCACACAAAAGATTGTTTGTGCACCACTTGTAATCTAGCCCTATTTGTGCTCCATTTGTAATCTAGCCCTATAAGGGTATGTGTCTCATTATTTTAGTTTATGGGCAGTTTGTTAAATCAAGTGTTGGGCTGGACTTCCTAAATAATACAAGATAGGTGTTAAATGCTTAGTAAGATGTATGTAAAAGTACCAAAAAGTACACTTCATAAAAACTTAGTTGTAATTGTTGTTTTAATCATATCTAAAACCCAATTTAAATATATGCTAAGCTTTCTTTTTTGCAATTGAAATGAAAGATCAGAGCAGCTGTTTCCTCTCCCCTGCAATAATCAGTTACTGGTTTAGCTACAGGTAGGAGTATTTTAACCTGCAGCCAATTCAGTGAGAGGTCTGAACATTGTGAGGAAGAGGAAAGCCATTCTGGTTCTTTACAAAAGCTAGAGATCTTTCAGTAGCCCTGCTCAATGTATTGTTGTCTTGATTTTATAGGATGTTTTAATGTGTAAAATAAAGACAACAGTTTATAGCCACCATCTTCGGCATTCAGAACAGCTCAAAATAAACAAATGCAGATGTCTTGAACATAGCATCAAATGATCAAAAACTTGCAAGCATGGATAGAAATAACTCAAAAAATATTTTTTTTTCTTGAGCATTATATTAATGTGATGTAGGAATATCTCCTTCCATCCAGAACACTGCATAGCAACATAAAAAAAATCAGGCTCTCACTAATCAATATAGATACAAAATGATATGCCAAAATTGTGGCCAATTGCTTAGCTACGGTTATTTCTATCGTAATTCATAGAGATAAAGAGGCCTATTTAACAGTGCGGATCAGGTCCACAAGACCTCACTGAATGCGGAGAGCAATACGCTCTCCGTATTCAGCATTGCACCAGCAGCTCACAGGAGCTGCTGGTGCAACGCCGCCCCTGACAATCAACCCGATCATACTCGATCGGGTTGAATTCCGGCAATCTCTGTCCGCATGCTCAGAGCAGGCGGACAGGGTTATGGAGCAGTGGTCTTTAGACCGCTGCTTCATAACTGGTGTTTCTGGTGAGTCTGAAGACTGGCCGGAAACACGGGCCCACAAGCTCTGTACGGAGCTTGATAAATGGGCCTCAAAGTGAGCTTTATACCTGGAAGGGAGGCGTCTGATAACACCAGACTTATCCTACATATTTTATTTGAAGCAAAAAAAAAAAGGGATCCCATTACTGTCCCTGTCTCTGGACACAGAAAAGGCTTTTGACAGGGTCAGATGAGACTACTTGTAGGAAGTACTTAGGGCATTTAACTTTCCCCAAGAGTTCATAATAGCAGGGATGCCCTCTTTTTTTTAATTCTCTTTGCATTAGTTATAGAACCCCTAGCACAGGCAATTAGAATCAATGACCATATTTCAGGATTTAGCATCAGTGATTCTCACCATAAAATTGCACTTTTTGCAGATGACATAACCATATTGTTGACTTCACCATCTAGGTCTATGCCTGAGGTCTTCAACCTGCTTACGAGATTTAGCTCACTCAACTTCTACAAGCTGAATATAAGTAAATCTGAGGTACTACATATTGATATCTCTTCAGACGAACTGACAAAGTTCCATATAGACTATCCCTTCCAAGGGCCCCAAAACATCTCGGAATATACCTACTGTATGTCCTAATCTTAGCCTTGTAATCTCCAAAAATTACAGTGATCATCTCCCTGATTTCAGAAAATTGCTAAGCGACTGGGAATTCATAGAATTTTCTTGGAGAGGGCTTATTACTGCTATTAAAAGGGCATTCCTACCTACCTAACTGACCTACTTATTTTGATACATCCAATTGACTGTCCTGCGAGCTATTCTCAACAAATTACAGGGTATGAGCTCATTTTATATATGGTAGGGAAAGAGATCTAGGACCTCTAAAATAATCATACAAAGGCCAATTTGCAATGGAGGCTTAGCATACCCGAACATATTATTATATCATGAAGCAGCCCGATTGCCCATGTATGAGGCTGGGGCATCAAAGCTCAAATGCATAGATTGCAGGAAGTGAAACAAGCACTAGTGCATACAAGTATTCTTCTTCTATAGTTACCTCGTATCTTGCCTTGCTCTTGAAATTCCTTGAATTTTATCCATCCGATCATCCTGGACTCCCTGAGAATTTCTCCTTACGCCTCTCCTTCACAAAGTCTTTTTAGTGTATTTCTTACACTACCTGAGACTCACCTTCTGATATGGTCAGAGTCTTCCCCTGTTTATGTGAGAGACTTGTACGAAGAGGGTGTGTTTATGGCATTCACTGATGCCTAGAGTATATTTTTACTAACGCCCACTTTGTATTTTTAATATTTTCATCTAGGTAGCAGACTGAGGGTGAGGGATTTTCCTAAGAGATCTCTATGAGATAACAGCTTGGGAAAACAGATGGACTAATGACTTGTATTTTAAAGGATCCCTATCTTTCCACTATAACACACTTAGCTCTTCCTTATACTCTTCCAAACCTACTCAATATTTAGCTTGAGAAAGAGACCTAGATTTTGCGGTGGACACTTAACTTTGGTCTTATAAAATTACCTTTGCTAAGAAAGCCTTACATTGCACTACACTATAGTAACTATACTATAAGTTGACAGTAAGATGGCACTTGGTGCCTATTACACTTCATGGTATGTTAAACTCAGTGTCCCCCTATGCTGGAGGGGTAATGGTTCAAAGGGATACAAAACCAAAAAATGTTCTTTAATGATTCAGATAGAGGATGCAATGTTAAGCTTATATTCCTGCTTTTTAAATAAAGAAAAAAATTGAAGAAAATTTGTTAATAGTAGTAAATTATAAAGTTGCTTAAAATGACATGCTCTATCTGAATCATGAAAGAAAAAAAAATGGGTTTAGTATCCCTTTAAGGGGCACAGTGATACATATTTGGTGGAGCTGCCCTATGGAGTTCTGGGTTTGCGGCTGCTCGTGGGTTATCCCAAAGATTCCAAAACCAAATAGAGTAGAAAGAATCTCTCCCCTTATGGCTACAAAAATAACTATTGCAAGAGCCTGAAAACAACCACGCTCCCACACCTTCATCCATGTACATTCTTTAATGGCTTACTTTAAAACCATGTAACAGTTTTCTTTCCAGACAATTGACAAATATGACCTTTATTTTGCAATATGGACACCCTGGAGTGAGATATATGGAGAATAGAGAATACAACCTGGGGAAACCCCTGACAGTATTGATAAGTCCAAAGTGGCAAAGTGGTGGTGGTGTTTTTTCCTCTTTCTTTTCCTTTTATCTTCTTCCTCCCTTCTGCCTATCACTCCTCTTGACAGGTCCTATGATTCCCTCGCTCCTGATCATTATGCAAGTAATACATCTATTCTGATTCACTATGCCCACATTAAATACTTTACATATTGCTAAGTTTGTGAATGTAACCTCTCCTAGATTCCTCAATGTATAAAAAATAGGAGATTTCACCTTTGACAGTCTAAGTGTACTTCATGACATGGACTCTTCCATTCCCCATTGGATGTCATCTCTTTTATTTAATTTTTTATGTACATTGAGACAAGGGTTTTACATTGTTTTTCTTAAAACCCCAATAAAACATTTAAATAAATTTAAAAAAAAAAACTCTCTCAAGCTAAAATTTACTTTTCTAAAATAGTTTGAGGGACCTTACAGTACTGCAGAGACTTTGAAAACATTTTATTTATGGTGCTAAAGAAAGCTACACAGAAGCAATTTTATTTAGGATTTGTGCCATTTATTGAAATCAAACATCAATATTAAAATATACAGCCAGAAAATATGCCAGGTTATACCACCATCTAACCAGTGTAACAGCCACAGGATAGAAAAAAAATATAAACCTGAACAAATGCTTCTGCAACACGTTACACCGGCTCACGGTCTTTAAATACCGACAAAACAAAGAACGTTATATTTTAGCTGTTTTGCAGTCATTTTGAAAACAAATGTCTAGAGATGAGTGACTGTTGTGCTTTTACCTCTCAAATGCTATAGGGTCAATGTTTTTCAAAGGGTAGCAATTGAAGTAAAATCATTGAAAAACCTGCTAAAGTTCAGTCACACATAAAATATAAACCAGTTCGTACTAGTGCTATTGAGACTTTCTATATGAATAAGAACAGAAAAAAATGCTTAAATAAAATATAATCATTGAAATGTTTATATTTTCTTTATACGCAAACAAAAGCTAAATAGTTTGCTCAAATTATTTGTTCTCAAAAATCTTCCATGCCTTAGTATTTACAGAATAGCGACTGTAATGTATAGATAGTAAAAAGAAAAACAAAATCACACAAAAGACCAAAATAAATCATTCTTAAGATTGGGGGGTCAACACATTTCTTTAGATAAACTTATTCAAATTATTTTTCTACAAAATTTCTATCCCCATTTATTTACTTATTTTTTTTACAGAATTCACCATTAAACAGATTGTGATCGATCTATGTTAGCTTAAAAACAAAGATCAAGGACTGGCATGTTTGGATCCAAAATTGTAGGCGAACAGATTATCTACTTTTGGAGACAAATCAAATGCCGTTATGTGCAATTTTATAGCGTCTTTTTTATGTTTCCTTATTATAATAAAATGTTCAAATAAAAGTAAAAAATGTAAATGGTTTATATTATTACGTTTGTTGAATTTATGAGAAACAAAATCAATATGCAGTATTCAAGTGTATGCTCCAATATAAAAAAATAAGCATAATCTAAATATGCTAAAACAAGGAACCCGATTTTTAAATAACCAGGGTCTTGAAATGTCCAGTTACTTTATTATTGCATTAGTGGTACAATTCAAGCTAATATTATATTGATATAGAAATAAGCAGCTTGATGGCAGATAAATATTTGGCAGTATCTGCTATATATATATATATATATATATATATATATATATATATATATATATATATATATTGGGGTAGATTTATCATACCCCGGACGGATTGATGTCCGCAGCTGTTTCTTAACTCCTGTTTCCGGCGAGCCTGAAGGCACGCGCGGAAACAGGTGCATTAGGCACCATTCGGGGCATGTTAAATCGGCCCCATTGTGTTTAGTTTTATTTGGTTTTGGCCTTGCATTAGTTCCCCTGCTGCACATTAAGTTCTAATAGTGCCTTGCCAGCTACCACTTCTCTCACCATCTTAGTTTACAGTATAACTTTACGTTTGTATTTCTCTTCCGCTAAAATAGTTTTTCCTTTGTTATTAATATTCACTATTGTAAAGCATGTGAATGTTCCTTGCATATATCAATGCTCTTTCCCCCCAGCAAACTATACATATTAAAGTCTTTAAATATGCACAGATTATCTATAACATTCTAAAAAGATTTCTATATATTCTATGGTATTTTTCGGATGGTCTGTTTCTGCAAACACTAATAAAGATTTGAATACGTTGTCACTTTCTGTACATGCCCCCACCTTCCCTTTGCTACTTTGCTTGTCATCCTTTGAGTCATCTGATTCAATAGCTACCAGATCTCATTCTTAAATAGTGGTAAGATAAAATTATTTCTATACCCATCCTCTGTTTCTGCATCTACAGAAAAACCATTAAAACTTTGGTAACAAAACGTATCCATTTAGTTTATGGATTCTTTTACATATAATGGGTTCTGGTTATGTGCGTATTGTGCATAGTCATATAGAACAAATTATGTGTATTTTTCTGAAATTAGTTGTGCTATTTATAATTGCTCAAATTGTGCTTTCTATGGAATATTTCTGTCAGTAGCTTTCTAAAATGTAATGACCAGTGCTATATGCAGAGAAAAGAGATATGTAAAGGAGAAATAAGTAGAAAAAAGTGGTAGAAATTAGGTCCCTATAATTGTATCTAGAATCACCCCTGATTATTGTTTTAAAGAAACTTTCTTGGATTAGAATCATAGGTTAAAGGGATATGAACCCCAATTTTTTTCTTTCATGATTCAGATAGAGCATGCAATTTTAAGCAACTTTATAATTTACCCCTATTATCAATTTTTATTAGTTCTCTTGGTATCTTTATTTGAAAAAGCAGAAATGTAAGCTTAGAAGCCAGCCCATTTTTTGTCCAGAACCTAGGTTGTGCTTGCTGATTGGTGGATACATTTAGCCACCAATTAAGCAAGCGTTGTTCAGGTTCTGAACCAAAAATGGGCTGGCTTCTAAACTTACATTTCTGCTTTTTCAAATAAAGATACCAAGAGAAAGAAGAAAAATTGATAATAGGGGTAAATTAGAAAGTTGCTTAAAATTGCATGCTCTATCTATCTGAATCATGAAAAAAAAAATGGGTTTCATATCCCTTTAAGCCCTGAACAGACATTTGTCTTGTACTGGCTAAAAGCAGAAACAGCTAAATTCCCTATAATTAGGTGGAAGCAAGAAAACTGAAAAAATTATTATTTCTACTGAGGAAAAAAAACTATTATTCTTACATTTAAATTAAAGTGTCAAAGATCTCTCCAAATATCTGAAAATGTGAGCAATAGGATAACATGAGAATTAAAGAGATTTGTCTCAGTAGGGATACCCATCCATTCTTAAAGTATCCAGAAATAAAGGTGTACTGGGTATATTATTATACAATACAGTAAAATGGCAGAGGTATATGGTACAGGAAGTAAAGAATAACAATGTAAACGAATGAGACTTGGCAAGGCAATGAGATGATACAGAGCTGCCCTAACAACATCTTGTTAAAAATATTTTAGTGCTAAGATCTAAAGCAGAAATTAAGAAAGGAATGTGTCTTTGAGGAGGGGACATGGTTAGGAAATTTCATGAGTGTAGGAGATTATTTATTAAGATAATATAAGAATGGTCCACGCTAATTTGTTGGTGATGTAGATGGAATCTCTCCCTTATCGGCTATTGTTTCAGACTTTTTGTCACATCTGGGTATGGTCATTGAGGAGATGATGGTCGTCAAGGAAGAGTTCTTGTTTGACTATTCCTTTCTTTATAGGGATAACCAGGAAATGAGGTGTTTAGTTGGGGCCTTTTAAAAGGACCTTTTTCTTATAAAAGATATTTTGATAAAATGGATAATTAATTGTTATGGATGTTTCTACCTTTAACACTTGCTATGGGACCCATTTATCAAGCTCCGTATGGAGCCCGAAGGGCCGCGTTTCTAAAGACCGCTGCTCCATAACCTGTCCGCCTGCTCTGAGGAGGTGGACAGAGATCGTATGAAATCAACCCAGCCGCAAATCTGCAGTGGGCAGCGTTGCACCAGCAGTTCACAAGAGCTGCTGGTGCAATGCTGAATGCGGCGAGTATATTGCTCTCCGCATTCAGCGATGTCTGTTGGACATGATCCGCTGATCGGTTCATGTCGGACAGACATTTGTTAAATAGGCCCCTATATCTTCATTACAACCTACATTTCTCAAAGCACCTATTAAAAACTTTGAAACACATTGTTCTATAGCAGATGAGAGGGCAATTGCTGAATAAGAGGTAAAACACTATATCTTTTATTAAATACAATAATCGGAAGACTATAAACAAGACATTCTGTAGACAACCTTATGTCATAAATAATCCCACAAACTGAAGGCAAATCTGTCCAGCTTTGGAGACATTTGGCACAGCCCAAGGGTAGGCGACATAAACCCCATGCAAGCCTTAACCTACTAGATGTAGTGAGCATGGGGTAATCAAGCATACTGTTAAATGGGCACACATAGTTTTCTTGCAATGCAGCTTCTTTAAACTGAAGTTAACTTGAACCTTTGGCCTGGCATTAAAAAGTGTCCTCATTTTCAGTCAATTTCACTTTTAAATGGAAAAAAAGGTAAAGTGTCCTCCATCTTCATGACCAATATTACTTTCTTGTATTCTAGAATTCCCAATCCATTAAGCAATAAAAACTCAGAAAACCAAGAGGAAAAAAAAAACCAAAACAACATAAAGGCTTACAGGGATAATCTCCAGAACACGTCAATTATTTAACCTGGAGAGCAATCAAGTAGCAGCTGAAATGGTGGATTTATAATTCATTTTTATAAAATAATATCTTCTCCAGTATTGGTTAGTTGAATTCATCAAACACCAACAAAGAAGTTAACACAATCTTAATAAATCGTTCATTTTTACACACATCCTCAAAAAAAACAAAAACAATACATCAAAAATGTATGCTTTTGTGCAAGTAGAGACAGGGTCTTCTTAAAAACATAAAATAGGATGCTTAATTTGTGTTTAAAATAGAAAATATTTTCCTCTCTGGTACAGATTATTTTAGCATTAAAACACATATTCAATATACAACTCAAGTTCCTCCACATAAATAGTAGGGCGTAGCCTCTTGTATTCAATATACTAAAAACATGAAAATACCTAGTATTGCAGGCTAATTATTCTGAACTGCTAAGAATACAAAAGAAAGTCATCTGCTTAGATCTTCATAATGTCTACATTATTATTATTAAATAGTAATTCCCAGACCTTACATTACACTTCCCACCTGCTTATACATCCCTCAGTACAATTTCTAACTGGCTGAGCTGGGCAAATACGTGGACAGAACACAATATAAAATAATTGGGAGTATATTGCAAAGTTGTATTATTTGACCAGCTAGGAAAGTGACTCTAAGAAATAAGACTCCTATGCAGTTCTTGCCTGGTTATTCACATAAAACTACTTACAACCTTTATTTGGCGCAGACTTAATCACTGTTTTACAAACCATCTTCAAGCAGATAACAATATCCTGCACATTTATTAAGTTCTTTACAACAAGTTTATATGAAAAAAGTGATTAACAAATTAAATTGATTTGTAAAATTAGAACACTACAATAGAAGAAAACTACAAGTTAAACCCATTATATTGCAAAATTACCCCAGTCCTCCTACGGCATTCCGTCATTGTAAAACTATACAAATATTGACAAATCAAACTTTCCAAAAACGGTAAAGAGCAAGCAGTACCCCATCTAACCACAGAACAGAGAGATTCTATGTTTGGTTCCAACCGAAAAAAAACAAACAAAAAAAAACACCTCTGAACATTTTGCAAATAAATAACAAAAAATACTATAAATATAAAAATCATGCATATTATAGCTTTGCAATAGAAATACGCTTCCTTAACACAATGAAGAATTATTCCCACAAAATATATATATATGTATATTTATATATATTTATTATTACTATAGCTTGCATTTTCTGTCTGCACTTTTAAACTATTTTTTTTTATTGTTAACCTATTCTTTGCTGGAGAATCATGCAAAGCATCACCATACATTGCTTTACATCTCCATAGCAGAATAGGATCAAACCTTTAGCTCATAAATAAATATACATTCTCTTTAAAAGTTCCAGTTGGAAACTGCACCTGAAAGAAACAGCAAGGGACAAGTCTTATTACAGTATTACACATATAGCTAAATCCAACTGTTGTCTGGTAACCTTGGAAATAACTTCATAGGGTGCACTGTGTGAATAAGGCATCCTTACAGAGCTCTGATTTCAAATGAAAGAAAATGGAATGCAGAGCATCTATCTGGTGTTGTATATGAGGTTAACCAAAATGTGAATTGTTGAGTATTTAAGTTTCTTGACATAAAAAAATGTAGGGAAGTCTCTTCAACGAGTTTTGTGCTATTGGTTTGATAGTTAATAAAGTTATTATAAGAATATGGATCTGCCAAGCATTGTTGAAAAATGTGCTATTGGTCCTTCTAGATGTGTTATTTCTTTTTGACCAGAAAGTATAATTTAAGCTCCAACCTCTGTAAAAAAAAAATAAAAAAATACCCAGAGTTCTGGGAGTTAATAATAAAATAAAAAAAAGTTCTTATGGTAGTATGTTTTGTTGTTGCAACAGTGCTATCCATAAACGGATTATGAAGAACCCTACATGTAATAAAACCATGTCCAGAGAAGAGACACCCCTCTTTCCTTGATCCCTCATTAAATGAGTGACACGTTGTGCAAACTGGACATGCATACTCACAGCTGTACATACAATCACACAATGGATATCTCAGTCACCTGATCCCTCAACAGTAAAATAAATAGAGAGGTACTCAGGCCTAGCTGAGCAAATGGGTGAGGGATAAATGTAGAGGGGGTAGGTGCAGAAAACTCAAGGTGGTATCCTCGTTCAGTTGAGTAGATACAAGCCCATATTGCGCGCTGGAGTTTCAGCTGTAAAAAATACATAAAGAAATACGTAAATAAAAGTAACATTTAACATACCTTCCTCATATCACCTCTTCTATCATTTAATTTAAAGAAATACAAAACCCTAAAATGTTTTTTTGTGATTCAGAGTATTCAATTTAAAAAAAAAAAAAAAAGTTTCCAATTTATTTCTATTATCAAAATTTGCTTTGCTCCCATGGTATTCTTTGTTGAAGAGATACTTAGGTAGGTGTCTGGAGCACAAAATGGCAGGAAATAGTGGTGCTATCTAGAACCCTTGCAAAGGGATAACATTCTTGCAAAACTGCTGCCATATAGTTCTCTTGACACGTGCACAAAATATACCAAGACAACGAAGAACATTTGATAATAGAAGAAAATTAAAAAGTTGTTTAAAATTGAATGCGCTATCTGAATCATGAAAGAAATTTTTTTGGGATTTTATGTCCCTTTAAATGTTCAAAATCACTGATTACACTATACAATTTAATGAACCAGTACAATCTGAAATGTTTTATTTTGCATAAACAGGAAGTGAAAAAAAGTTGACTTTTTATCTTATATGATTAAGAAAGAAGTGAATTGGAAATGTTTTCCCCTCTAATTATTTGTTTTACACCCCATTATCAAATGTACTTAAAGAGACAGTCTACTGTAGAATAGTTTTTTTTTAAAAAAAATCCTTTATTACCCATTCCCCAGTTTTGCATAACCCACACGGTTATATTAATAGACTTTTTACTTCTGTGAGATTACCTTGTATCTAAGCCTCTGCAGACTGCCCCTTTATTTCAGACATGCATTTTAGCCAATCAGTGCTGATTCATAAATAACTCTACGGGAGTTAGAACAATGATATCTATATGGCACACATGAACTAGCACTGTAAGATATATAAGAGTATATAAGAGGCAGCCTTCAAAGGCTTAGAAATCAGCATATGAGCCTACATAGATTTAGCTTTCAACAAAGAATACAAAGGAAAAAGTAAATTTGATGATAAAAGTAACTTGGAAAGTTGTTTAAAATTGCATGCCCTATCTGAATCATAAAAGTTTCATTTGGACTAGACTGTCCCTTTAACTCTGTGTCTCATTTGTTAAAAAATCAGTCAGGGAGGCTCAGGAGAGTTAACATGTGTGGAGCATTATAGGCAGCAGTTTTGCAAGAATGCTTTTTACAGTTTAATGCATTTACAAGAACACATAGGGCTAGATTATAAGTGGAGCGCAAAATATAGTTCCCAAGAAAGCAATATTTGCGCTCCACTTAGTAATACCAGTGCACACATGTGTGCAATGGTATTGCAAGTTAGGTGCAATGTGAACGCAACCTCGAGTTCGCATTGCACGGGAGAGTTGCTCTCAAGAGAGTGTGCCTCCACAGGCTAGGGATGGGCGACTGTTTCTAAAAATGTGAAATTTAAAACAAAATTTTTATACATTTGTTCAAATCGAATTTCGAATGTTTATATAAAATTCTATTTTCGAATTTTTGTTTTCGAATTTTTCAATAAAATTCGAAAATATTCACTGCGTCAGTTCTACAGCTGTGTCTCACGGCGAATGCCGTGAGACACAGCTGTAGAACTGACGCAGTGAAGGGAGTAAGTCGCACAGCAATGGGCAGCAGATTGTAAATTTATATGCTTATATATTTATGTCTTCATATGTGTATATACCCATATGAAGACAAATATATATATGTATATAATCAAATACATATATATTTACAGGGAACACAGTCTCCATAGAACGCTATGTAAAGGCACTTTTCAGTGCCGTTTTTTTCTAACACCCCACTCCTGCCAACTCTAACCCCTCATAACTGTTTTTTGCAGTTTTTTTTTTTTTAAAAAGGAAGAATGCTAATTTTTTTAAAATAAAAAAATGTGGCTGTTTACAAAGACGTCAGGATTTTGCCATATTATAGTTATAGTCTCAACCAGGATGGGGGAGGCGGAGGGTAGAATATCTGATCTGGAAGACTCTAATATCAATACATCGAGTAAAATAGCACACTTAGAGAAACAAAACACATCCCTCCAGATGAAAATAGATGATCTAGAAAATAGATCGAGGCGCAATAACATGCGTCTCCTTTGTCTCCCAGAATCCGTTAAACAACAGGAATTGATTCACTTTATAGAAAACACTTTGCCATCACTGCTAAATGTATCTATCAAAGACCTTATTGGAGGGGTGGAAAGGGCGCACAGGGTAGGGCCGGATAGACCTAGTCAGAATTTGGAGCAACCTCGCCCCATAATGATAAAATTCTTGCATTTTCAAACCAAAACTGCCATCTTAAGAGCCTACAGAAAAGTGGGTGAGCTGATGTTTGAAAACTCAAGGTTACTACTGTTCCAGGACTTCTCTGCGGACCTAATGAAATGCCGCAGAGAATTCTAGCCCCTTTGCACACAGCTTCATAGGGAGGGTAAACAGGCCTACCTTTTGTACCCCGCTAGGCTCAAACTGGTCACCCCCAGGGGTTCCAGATTCTTCGAGACCCCAGCTGCTGCCCAGGAATTCTTAGACAAATATGAGCCCTTAGCGTGCAGCCCCACACACAGCCCTCAGAGACAACTGAGGGGAGAGGAGGGTTGAATGGGAAGTATAGCTATAAAAGTTTAAATATGTCTAATTGTACCAGACTTAAATTAGCATAATGGTTGATTGGGCTTGGATACTGACTTTGTCTCAATTAATCACGTTACTACTGGGAACCCCCTTGGGGAAGGGCCGGGTGTTTGGCCCGCTCTCAGACACAGGGTCCACACCCGGGACAGCCTTGAAGGGCTGTTCCGGTTGTGATTTCACAAGATTTTGTTACAAATGTTTTGAGTTCTTAGTTGAGGCAGCTTCTCTATGGCTGCTTCCTATTATTGGTGCACATGATGAAAAGAATATCTGTCATAACATGTCAATTTTTACTGATCTTATTATAAATGCTGTATTAGATTGGGTTCTGATGACAAATTTGAATTTCTTTACAGCACCACTGTTTGCAATGTCTGTTCAATGGGGCCTGGCGGGGAATCTGCATGGTAAAGGGCTGAACCGGGAGCCTCTACACACGCAGCAAAGGTTTGAAACAATGTTTTTTTTTTTCTCTTGACCCCACAGTCCTCTTCCTTTTTCTCCTTCCACCCACTCCCCCTGTGTTTGTCTGCGATGCCACCTATACCTCACCGCCCTTAGCCATGAAAATGCCCTTAACACTCACATCATTCCCACTAGATAAGATTTAATTTATATTCCTGGAATATAGGGGGCATCCACTCCCCTATCAAGAGGAAGTCGATTTTAACCCACCTTAGGAAAAAACGTGCAGAGATTGTATTCTTACAGGAGACTCACCTCTCAGACTTAGAGCATAGTAAATTGCAGACTGGCTGGGTGGGAAGAGTTGAGTTTGTCTCATATAAATCAGCTAGTAGAGGATTAGCTATACTTTTCGGTAAGCAATTGGAATATGAGATTTTAGATGTGCTTAAAGACCCTGAAGGTAGATACCTTGTAGTGCAGATTAGCATCTTAGACAACACCTACACCTTATGTAACATCTATGCCCCGAACCAAAGAGACAGAAAGTTCTGGGATTCCATCACGACCCTACACATGGCCTATCTGGGTACCCACATCATTCTAGGTGGAGATTTCAATCTAGCTCCCAATCCCCATTGCGATAGGCTTAGATACCCTAGCAGATGCGCAGCGAGAAGCCTACCCAAAGTTTCAGATAAATTTGAGAGAGAAGTCTTTGAGGGTTTGAGGGGCGCCCTGGATGTCTCAGACGTCTGGTGCCAATTCAGCCCCGATGGCAGAGACTATACCTGTGTCTCGAGGGCAACGCCCTCCATGTCACGCATTGACCTCTTTATGATTTCAAACTCGGTGATCACTCAGGTCATAGATACAAAAAAAAAAAAAAAAAAAAAAATCGGTGAAGTCATTGTCTCTGATCACGCCCCTATAGCACTTTTCCTTGATACTACACCCAAGGTGCCCAACAGACGTACCCTGCGTTTCCCAAAATATCTGGTAACGTCCCAAGAATTTCAGTCCTACCTAGTTCACTGTTGGGATGACTATAGGATAAACAATATCCAGCACCTAAATACGCCAGAACTCTTTTGGAGCATGGCTAAAGCCGTTCTTTCGGGCAACATCATTGCATTTATGGCCCGCAGAAAAAGGCAATGCATGGAGAAGGTTACAGGATTGAGAGATAGGTTGGCGGAGACCTATCGTGCATATTGCACTACCCCCTCTCAACACTTACCGTGCTTACACCGGCATCAAACTGGAGTATGACTCACTCCTCGCGCACCAGGCCCCTCAGGAGCTCATACGGACCCGGGGTAAATATTACCGGTACGGGGACAAATCTGGAAAACTTTTGGCCACTCTGGTGAAACTAAACACCTCCTCCAAGCATATTGTGGTGATTAAGGTCGGGGACAGAGTCCTGAGGGATTCGGGGGCTATTGCAGAGGCTTTTGCCTCCTACTACTCCTCTCTGTACGCAAGCAAACTCCCTACGGGGAACGAGGCGAGGGATCGCTTTTGGGAGACCATCACTCTCCCAAAACTCTCGGAGGAGCAATTAGCTACGCTGAATGCCCCTATAACAAGAGGAGAGGTAGAAAGAACCATCATGAGCATGTCAACGGGTAAGGCGCCTGGTCCCGATGGCCTACCGATTGAATTCTATCGCCTACTCAAACCGCAAGTGGCCCCCTCCCTTGTGGACCTGTTCTCAGCCTATTCCGAAGGGGAGAAAACCCCCTCCCCAGAATTTCTATCGGCCTCTATCACATTAATCCATAAAGCGGGTAAGGATTGTTTGCTACCTGAGTCTTATAGGCCGATTTCTTTATTAAATTCAGACTATAAGATCCTTACCAATTTGTTTGCCGAGATGCTGAAGTTTATTCTGCCCAGTATCATTCATGAGGGAGGACCAGACGGGCTTCATGTATGCGCGCTCATCGACGGTTAATGTGCGAAGGGTCTTACAAATTGTCCAACACTTCTGGGCGGGTGCCCGTGGTCACAGGGAAGATAGACCGGAGGCCTTTCTGCTATCCCTTGATGCGGAAAAGGCCTTCGACCGTGTGGAGTGGGGTCATCTGTTCCACACCATGGCTCAAGCCAACTTCACCGGTCCCTTCCTTACCCTTATCAAAAATCTCTATCAGGCACCAATGGCAAATGTGCTAGTGAACAATATATTCTCTCCCAGCCTTCAGTTGCACAGGCGTACTAGGCAGGGGTGCCCTTTGTCACCCCTCCTTTTCAATTTAGCTTTGGAGCAATTAGCCATCAAGCTTCGACAGGCCTTTCCAGGTATCGATGTTGCGGGTGTTCCGCAGCATCTGGCTCTGTACGCAGATGACATGCTCCTCTTCGTGCAGGACCCCCAAGCGCACCTTCCTAACATTCTGCAGATTCTTGCTGAATTTGGCCTGTTCTCCGGTTATAAAGTCAATGTGCAAAAATCGGAGATTCTCTGGTTGAACCGCGCAGGGGGCTTGGATGCGGGGTACCCCTTCTCGGTAGCCAACCAGGATATTACATATCTGGGTATTAGGATTTCAGCTAACCCCAACAGACTATATGTTAAAAATTTGAACCCTATTTGCGTGAAACTTCAGGCTCAGATGAACAGCTGGAGATCTCTCCACTTTCATTGTCGGGAAGGGTGGCCCTACTCAAGATGATGGTACTCCCCCGATTGCTCTATCCATTGCTCATGCTCCCCTTACTTTTGAACAAATCTGATATCAAATTCTTAAATTCGGCGGCGAGAGCATTATCTGGCATGGGAAAAAATCAAGGATCTCAAGAGATAAGCTTAGCTTGCCCTTTCTCCACGGAGGTCTGGCGCTCCCAGACTTTCGGCTATACAATTGGGCCGCACTGACCCGACTGGTGGTGGATTGGCAGGTTGGCACTGGACACTTTTGTCGTATAAATCTAGAACAGGCGGTACTAGGTAATGTCTCTTTGGCTTACCTTCCACACGTGGCAGACGCAAGATCCCTGTGGCCCCTGGGTCTTAGCATGCCATACAAAGACCCCTTGAAGGCCTGGTTACTGGCAAATAAGTACCTGGGTAAAACTTGTCATGCCTCTCCCTACTTATCTATTAGGAGAAACCCAGACTTTCCGGCAGGCTCTGAGACCCTGCCTTTTCGCATTTGGGAGACGCGGGGGCTTTCTTCACTTAAACACTTGCTAGACCCGCTAACAAAAACAATCAAAACATTTGGGGCTTTGCAGAGAGATTACAATATACCAAGAGTTCATTTCTATGCCTTCTTACAGGTTCGTCATTATGTGGGGGCGTTGATCAGAGACGGTGCAGATTTTTGGGAGGGTTCTCCCTTCCGCCTTTCTCAGACACTATATGCCATGGGTAAGTTCTTGCTTTCGGAAATTTACCATACACTCCTACACCACCTTTCCACTTCTCATCAGTCTTCGATACAGGCAGATTGGGTTAGAGAGGGTATGAGAGAGGTCTCTTGGATAGAAGTAGGGAACAGCTTGGAAAAAAAACAGGAAAGCGACTTTGTCAGCTTCGTATAGAGAATCTCAAATACGTTTCTTGCACAGGGCCTATCTCACCCCAAGGGCGCTGGCAAAATGGGTTCCATCCTGCCCGAACAGGTGTACCAAATGCGCCTCAGCTAACCCCAGGCTTTTCCATTATATATGGGATTGCCCCCCAATTAGGCAATACTGGGGTAAGATACAATTCTGGTTGAGAAGGCGGTTACAGATACAGATTGACATACTCCCTGAGACTATAATATTTCTGTTGTGGGATGAGAGACTCCAACAACAGGACTCAATACTAAGCCTAATTATTTTAGTGGCTAGGAAACACTTACTACAACACTGGATAGCAGACAAAGGCCCCTCTTTTAGAGGTTTCAAAAATCTGCTAAAATCACAAATTTTCATAGAACAGATGGATGTGAGACCCGATGTTCAGAATAGATTAAGTCTGTTCCTACGTAAATGGCGCAGACTTATACTCACTTTTGAGCTGGAGGTTCAGAGGCTAATTCTCAGACCATTTAGGGACTCAGTTGCCTTCATGGAGGACACACTTAGGGGAGACTGGGACCACTTACTCAACTAAAAATCTATAGGGGATATTATGTCAAACTCCGTAACCTCCCTGTATTCTTATCTCCCTCCCCACCCTCCTCCCCTATTATTACCACTACAATATCTTTTTTTTTTTCCCCAGCCAGGCCTCAGCACTGCAGCGGTCCTGCCCCGACAGGTCCGTAACAGTTACCTCTGACAGAGGTTTTACTATTTGCACTTGTTAGTTAGGGTTATACTGTTTAGTTAGGTTTACGGTTTTGTATTTTGAAAAGAAAAAGGAAAAAGAAGAGTTTGGGATTAGGATTTATGCACAACTGCCATTCCCATTTTCTGACATATACTGAAATACAACTTTCAACTGTTATCTTGTTATGGTAAATAATGTGTTAAACATGGAACTTGTATTCTACTCTCTGACATTGTAATGAACAACTATTCCCTGTTGTAATATGACAACATCATGGAATCTTGTTTTATTTGTGCATTTTGTCCTCCCTAATAAAAATGATATTTAAAAAAAAAAAAACTACCAAGTTGCTGAATGTTTGAAAATAAAAATAAGGATAGGTTTATGCTCAACACCTGATGATATTTTGTGCTCTTGTAAAACAGACTGATTGTATACAGTATAAACCATCAGCAGAAGGGAGACAATATTTCCATCAGGCAAATTTAAAGGGACATTGTACTGTTTTTTTTGTTTGTTTTTTAATTTGTCGTTAAGGATCCATTTTACCTGCTGGAGTATATTCAAGTGTTTAGAGGTAGCTCATTTACCTTGCTTCCTCCCTTTAATATCCCTTGAAAGAGACACTGAATCCAAATGTTTTCTTTTGTGATATAGATAGAGCATGCAGTTTTAAGTAACTTTCTAATTTACTCCTATTACCAAATTTTCTTCATTCTCTTGGTATCTTTATTTCAAAAGCAAGAATATAAGTTTAGATACTGGCCCATTTTTGGTGAACAACCTGGGTTGTTCTTGCTGATTGGTGGATAAATTCACCCACTGGCTCCATAGCTTAGATGCCTTCTTTTTCAAATAAAAATAGCAAGAGATCGAAGAAAAAATGATAAAAGGAGTAAATTAGAAAATTGCATGCTATATCTGAATCACAAAAGAAAAAAAAATTGGGTTCAGTGTCCCTTTAAGTACTGGTTATAGAAAAGCTATGTTAAAAAGGTGGTTTAGAAAAAAAACAAACACTCACATTGGAGTGTTAGACAGAGAGATACTAAAATGGCCCTTTCCCATTGTTCTCTGAGGGTTTTATTCTGGTGGAATTGTATAAAGCAACTGTTTACCCTAAAAACAGGGTGTCTCGCTAAGCGGCGTATACTGCATTTTCAAATTGGAAAAAGATGCATACATTACAAAAGTGCACAATGAAAATCGTAATTTAAAAATCCTACAAAACGAGCAATTAAACCATTCAGACAAAAATACTAAGGAAAAAAAAATGTATTGGTAAGGGGATATAAAAATCTTTTTTTTTTTCCCCCATATATTTTAAAGCCAACAATGTGTCAGAAATACAGGATCAGCACCTTTCTAGGCGGAACAATAATAAAGTTACAGAAAATATACAAAAAAAAAAAAAAATTATGAATGCATTCCGATTTAACAGAAAAAGTAAGAAAGGCATGTATTTGTAGTATTACATCACATTGCTGGAGTTTTATAGTTTTATCTTAAAACAAAAAACAAGAAGAAAATAAATAAATAAATAAATAAATAATAATCAGAATCAAAAGATAATAAAAATAAAATAAAAAAAGTCCTAGTACACATCCAGTGCATTGCATATATAAGAATAGAAAACATATCTTGCTTTTTTATAGCTTAAATACTTAAACCTGAAAATATTCAACTAGCATCATACTATTTTGTACTATGCTAAATATATATAACCAACACATTAATAATTGTGTAAATCATAACATTCGCTCACTGGATTAATACATAATCTATAAATAAACACTGATTCACAACACCTTGAATCGCTGTCTCCCCTTTAATAATATGTTTAAAAAAAATTAAAAATTGGGTCCCTGCTCAGCTCTCTCACCCATCTTGTGTCAATTAACCCATTGAATTGGGAGATACCCCTCAATTAATATATAAAAAAAACCACCAGATTTACGTAAAGGATACATCTATTCTGAAGCTGTATTGCGAGAGAAAATGACTTAATTAATTTTAACCATTTCTCAAAAAAAACTTTTAAATTGTTTCTCATTATTTGACTCCACCTGATATTGTTCTACTATCATTTGTAAATACATTTTTTTGTACAAATTTGGCAATACTAGGGTTTTTTTTCTGCCTTCCAGTGTAACAGTATTACATTTCTTGCCACCATTATGGCAGTATTAATAAAAGATTGATCCTTTTTTAGATCTTGAATTCTTGAATAAAACAAAAAAAAAAAAAAAATTTTGGAGAGAGTATTAAGTTATGATGAATAAATTTATTTATCCAATAATTAACTCTATTCCAAAACCTTCTAATTTTTGGGCAGAACCAGAAACAATGAACAATGAAAGCATCTACCTAAACCTTTTTTGTCCCATTTGGCAAGAGTTACTGGAGAAATATAGGAAAAATGTAATAATTTGCTATGGGACTCTTTCCACAACATATTCTTGGGACCTAGTAGTTGGATACTTTTTTGTATATCATGTATTTCTAACTCTCCTAGCAGCCTTTGCCACCTAGAAAGGGATGATTCTAAGTATAAATGTCCCGCTCTTAACATGATCATTTTGTACCAGTTTGTAATTGAATAACATCCACTCCTAAACAGGTGAATCTCATTTTCAACTATTCCTAAATCCCAACTGTTATTAGATTCTAACCTAATTTGATGAAGAAAATGTCTAATTTGTAGATATAGAAGTGGTGTTTTGGGAGATCAAATGGACTTTAATTTGGTCAAAAGTCTTAATAATTTGTGTATCTACGTCAAGTGATTGGGCGACATAGTTAAAGTGTCAGTAAAACTCAAAAATAATGTCATATAATTCTGCACATAGTGCAGAATTATATCCTATATAATAATTGGCCAAGTATGTTTGTCAGATGCAGTCATGCGCAGTAGAGACTGCACGTGACAAACATATCTGGCCTTCAGCTGCAGAGTAGTGCGCACTGTGGAAGCTGCCTGGTGGGGGCGTGACCGGCGGCGTGCGTGCCGTGACAGGCATGACGAGGGGGCGTGGGCGGTGGGCATGGCCGGTGGGAGAGACCAAAACAGAGAAGGAGAGAAAGAAAGAAAGCGAGCAGAAGAGCAAAAGAGGGAGAGAGAGCGCAAAAGAGTGGGAGAGAAAGAGAGAGAGAGCGAGAGCGCAAGAGGGGGGAGAGAGAGCAAGAGGGGGGGAGAGAGAGCAAGAGGGGGGAGAGAGAGCAAAAGAGCAAAAAAGAGAGAAAAAGAGAGAGAGAGAAAGAGAAAGAGAGAGAAAGAGAGAGAAAGAGAAAAAGAGAGAGAGAGAAAAAGAGAGAGAGAGAGAAAGAGAAAGAGAGAGAAAGAGAAAGAGAAAGAGAAAGAGAAAGAGAAAGAGAAAGAGAAAGAGATAGAGATAGAGAGAGAAAGAGAAAGAAAGAGAAAGAAAGAGAAAGAGAAAGAGAAAGAGAAAGAGAAAGAGAAAGAGAAAGAGAAAGAGAAAGAGAAAGAAAGAGAGAAAGAAAGAGAGAAAGAAAGAGAAAGAGAGAAAGAAAGAGAGAAAGAGAGAAAGAGAGAAAAAGAGAAAAAGAGAGAAAGAGAGAAAGAGAGAAAGAGAGAAAGAGAGAAAGAGAGAAAGACAAAGACAGAGAGAAAAGAGAGGGAGCAAGGGTTGGAACCGCGGTACCTAAAAAATTGGCCCGTGTACACTGGCTTTAGGACTAGTAACATTATATTAGCCTTATCTTTATAAAACCCAATATTCCCTTTGATTTTTTTAAAAAAATGACAGTTTTTCAGACCCGCTCACTGTGCTCTTCTGAGCGGGTCTGTTTTTTTCACACAGCGCATCGGGCCAGCTATATAGTCACAGCCTGGCCCGACCGTGCCATTATACACAGTGCAGATCGCTCCTGCTGTCAGACAGAGCAGAAGCGAGCTGCACTGTATATAATGGCACGGTCAGCCCGGGCTGTGACTATACAGCTGGCCTGATGTGCTGTGTGAAAAAAACAGACCCGCTTAGAAGAGCACAGAGAGCAGGTCTGAAAAACTGTCATTTTTAAAAAAAAATCAAAGGGAATATTATAAAGATAAGGCTAATATAATGTTATATAATTCTGCACTATGTGCAGAATTAAATAACATTATTTTTGAGGTTTACTGTCCCTTTAAATCCCCGTAAATACCAACCTTGGAAAAATTCCAGGATTAAGACCCGGAATAAACTAAGGATTGCCCAGAATAGGTAAATATCTAGAAAAAACATATTTTATCTTGAGTTCCCCACAAAATTTCTGCCAGGCTATCACCACGTTCTTAATAACACTCAAATTGCGAATATTTGATGGCATTTTGCTTGGAGTTATGTGTAAAATGGCTTTTAATGTGAATGGTTTAATCATTTCCTCCTCTATTTCCGAGAAGGAAAAATGATTAGTTTCCATTATCCAATCTGCTGCAATCTTGACCATGGCAACCCAATTATAGAATTTGATATTTGGTAACCCAAATCCTCCAAAATCCTGGTCTAATTCCAAAAACCAAAAAGAGATGTGCTTTCCTCTTCCCCCATAACAACCCTGTAAATAGTTTCTTAAATTTTCTTAAATCTATACTTTTAATAAAGTTGGAAGATTTGTAATAGGTACAAAAGACGCGGAAATAAGAAAGCTTTCAACAATACAATTTTTGCTGACAGGGAAATTGGAAGTAACTTCCATTTATCCATCATAATCTTAGCTTCCCCAAAAAAATTGTATAGTTTAATGAGTACCAATTAGCAGGGTTATCAGATAAATAGATCCCCAGATATTTGATTTGTTCTACTATTTGGAAGGGGACTTCTCTTAGACTATCTTTCTTTTTATTAATCCATAACAGTTCAGATTTATTTTGATTAACTTATAGCCTGAGAACGTGCTAAATTCATTTATTATTTCTAGAACAAGGGGTACACTAAACTTAGTTTTGGACAAGAACAATAAAAGATTGTTCGCATATAAAGAGAGGACAAATTTGTTACCCCCAATAGTAGAACCTTCTAATTCTTGTCTAAGGCGTATGGCTAATGGCTCAATTGATAAGTTGAAGAGAAGCGGCGAAAGCGGGCACCCCTGTCTTGTACCTCTGGCCAGCATTATCTTAGGAGACAGTCCCCCATTAATTAAAAGATATGAACACTGATTTTTATATAATAATTTTACAAAATTGAGAAAGCCACCTGTCAGACCAAACTGGGTTAATGATGTGAATAAGTGATTCCAATCTATTGGGTCAAAAGCTTTCTCCGCATCCAATGTCAATACCGCCATATCTGATTTAGGAGGTTTCTGGCCATTTTTAGCCCTATTACAGAAATAATCCAAAGTTAACAATACCTTTAGTATATTTTTAGTTACACTTCTACCCGTCATGAACCCGGTTTGATCTGTATGTATTAACACATTCATACAATTCTTAAGTCTGTCTGCAACTATAGAAGTTAATAACTTATAATCATTATTCAGTAATGAAATAGGGCGGTATACACTAGGCTGCTCTGGGTCTTTATCTTTTTTATGAATAAGAGTAATGACTGAAGTAGTGAAATACATTGAATCCATCTGATTGTTAGTGTAGTATTTATTAAATAACTTAGTTAAAAGTGTCTGAAATGTTCCCCTTCATCATTTTATAGAATTATGCTGGTATCTGGTCTGGCCCTTGTGCTTTATTCATTTTAGATTTCTCAATGGCTGCAAAAACTTCTACAGAAATTGGCTGATTTAAGTCTTGAAGCTAATCTGGGCATAGTTTAGGAAGAGAAATTTTACTCCAAAAAGATTTCTTAACAGTATCATTAATCTTAACAAAATTATTCACCAAGAATTGTATTTTAACAAAAACATAACATTTATATTTAAATTACACAGGAATAAATTGAATTAAAATAAGCATAGTATGAATTGTAATTTAAGTACACTGGATGTGCACAAAATGTATCGAAATTCGTACTTATAAGTACAAATTACAAAGTGTAATTGTTGCTTTTTTTTTTTTTAAATGGGCAGAACATGGGTGTTCCATGGGCGTATATGAAATTGTCTCTCAAATCCCATCGTAATTTTGTAAACATTTTTGGTCTACAGATTTCACTGCTTTTTCTCGCAAATTAAAAGTGGCAAGCTTTTATAAAAATACTCAAAACACTAATTACTCTGAAAACAAAAACCTATGCATACAAAAATAACAGCAATTTCAAGGTACAGTACACTGAATCAAAATCGTCATTTGATTTGTATTAGAGATAATATTAAAGTTTAAACATGCGCCAACTTCTTCCTGTGTTCTTCATTTTCTATTGTAAACTTTTACAAAGCACGGAGCTCATTATTTCTAAAGGAGACAGCTCACTACTCACAGTCCCTTTTTTAATAGAATTCCATTGGTGCTGCTCCTGTGATTGCTGAACGGGAAAACCAGTCTAGATCAGCCTATTTTTTAGAATTGGCCCCTAAGTATTGGTCTCACTGTGTATATTCAGATAAGATAAAGAGTATTTTGTGTAAATCTAGAGAGATAAGCTAAGGCAGTCTCTTCCCCTTCAAGCTGAGACCATTTCATTGGGTCGTGCTTTCAATTAACTGAAATAGCTATTTCATAAACAAAAATATCCATAAAAGGATAAACTTCTCATATTTTTTACTCTGTAGCTGGTATAACAAGTCATTGGAAACAAATTAACAATTAAAGGGGCATATTATTCAAAATTCATATCATGTAAATGAAAGAGCAGCAGTTACACATAAAGCTGTTTAAATGTAATGTGAAACTAAACAGGAAGTAAATGGTTATGTACAACTAAGTCCTAACTGGCATATAGGGACAACTCCAATAGGAAAAAAAAAATGTCTATTTTGCACAGAAAAATCCATTAAAAAAAAAAAAATAGATTTTTTTTTTTTTTTTTTTAAGAAGAAACAGAAAATGTTGACTATCATGTCCCTTTTAGTTCATAGTGCCACAGTCATATAGTGTGAATTGTTATTAGAAAGTAAGTGTGCTCATTTATATAGCTGCAGTTAGGGTTGCCACTTGACCCGGACAGTTCGGGTTTCCATTTGTGTGTTTGGGTTTGAAGCCGAGTTAGGTCCGGACATGCAAATGTCATGGTTTGGTGGGAAACAGCAACGGGCAAAAAGGTGACATTGTGCATTTGCAACATACTGCACATGTCTATAGTTATTTGTATTGTGTGTATGTGTCAGTGTATTTGTGTGTGAGAAAGAGCATTAGTTTGAGTGAGAGAGAGAGTGAGAGAGAGAGTGAGAGAGAGTGAGTGAGAGAGTGAGAGAGAGAGAGAGTGAGAGAGAGTGAGAGAGTGAGAGAGAGTGAGAGAGAGAGAGTGAGAGAGAGTGAGAGAGTGAGAGAGTGAGAGTGAGAGAGAGAGAGAGTGAGAGAGAGAGAGAGAGAGTGAGAGAGAGTGAGAGAGAGTGAGAGAGAGAATGTTAGTGTGTGTGTGTGTGAGATAGAGAGCGTGAATATCTATATTGGAGTTTGCGTTTATGTGCTATTTTAGATAGTGTATACTATGCAAAAAAGTTATTGCTGTGCTGTGCTTGGCACAAGAGTGTTCAGGTTTAAAATTAACTAAAAGTGGCAACACTAGCTGCAGTAAATCCACTATCTCACTTTTTATATTATCGGTTATATGAATAATGCCCAAAACAGTAGTTTAGCAAATTTCTTACTGTGGGAGAACAGAAGGGGCCCCTGAACGATGAAAGTGCACATTTTGCCATTTTCCATCCCGGCGGTGCCAGATACAAGTCTCCTCTGATTGCGCAGTGCGAGGGACGCCACTAGCATCAAGGTACTGTGTGATTCGGATGTAGGCAATACAGGCAGATTCCTCTCCCATTAGATGGATGTGTGGATTCAGGATGGTGGTATGCAGTGGTTTGTTACTACGTGACCACACTGAAAGAGGAAGGTAACTGTTACTACTACAATGCAACCTGTTATGCACATATAACACATATAGCTAATTTATTTAGCATACAGGTACACAAATATAAATAACAAAACTATAATTTCCAAAAAATAATTTTGCAGGATTCTACCTATAATGTGTGGAATATACAACTCCTTTGTGGAATACATATAAATTCACCCATTCCATACTGGGGAATCCTGCATTGCCCTGCACTAATCATGGTAATGGGTTCCAATGATTAATTGGGTTTTTAAGATTAAGATTCTTTCCAAAGTCTAGAATAAAGCTAGGGTGTGAAGACCAATTTTAAAATGCTAAAAATGCACAAGTCTGCATATTCAGAGGGCTGATGATCAAACCTTTATACACAATATCCTGAAAGAACTCCAAATTTTGTAATAGGGAAGTCTAAAAAAAATATTTTCCACACATTATTACCTATTTGAAATCCAAAAACAGACTTGCAACAGAGTAGAGAACAATAAAGTCATCCTTGGTTTTATGCGCCATCTAGTGGTAGATCAATTACACTGCATTTAAATTATAATTTGTACTGAATCTCAAAACCTTGAAATACGACTGAGCCACTTAAAGGGACAACCTACTTTAGAATTTTTATTGTTTAAAAAGATAGATAATCCTTTTATTACCCATTCCATTTTTTTGCATAACCAACAAAGTTATAGTAATACACTGTTTACGACTGTAATTACCTTGTATTTTAGCCACAGTTCCCTCTCATAAGTAACTCCACAGGAGTGAGCACAATGTTCTCTTTATTGCACGCATGAACTAATGCCCTCTATTTGTGAAAAACTGTCAAATTAATTGAGATAAGAGTCGACCTTCAAGGGCTTAGAAATTAGCATATGAGCCTACCTAGGTTTAGCTTTAAAAAAAGAACACCAAGAGAACAAAGCAAATTTGATAATAAAAGTGAATTAGAAAGTTGTTTAAAAATGTCACTATCTGAATCATGAAAGTTTAATTTTGACTAGACTGTCCCTTTAACCCAGGAACTCTTCAGTCAATAGCAGAAAGTTAAACCCGGTCTGCCACTGAGGAAAAGACTCAATAGGATTCACTTGAAATTAGTCTTCCTTGGCCATGGTTTGTTTAGCTTTTTGGGACATTGTACTTGCAAGGAAACACACCAGTTCCTGAATAGTTCCAGTTAAAAAAAAAAATGCTTGATCCTCTACAGCTTAGACTTGGTCATCCTTATAATATCTTGAAAAAGAAACAAGCTGTAGCCACATGTAATCTTTTTTAATAAAGGAACCCAGGCTAGAACATAAAATAAAAGAACTAGCTCAACAAATCTTACTGTAATCTGCTCAGAAAAAAAAGTTCAATACATTAGCACTTTAATATAATCCAATCATGTGCAAAACAGCACAAGGCACCTGCACCTCAACATCTATAAACATAATTTTAATAGCAGAACCAACTTGCTTATCTATAGGACTCTTAAAGGAGATACCATAAGACATGATAACAGTGTACTTGAATAATCTGCAAATTTATTTATTCACTTTAAAGATACCTTCTCATGGTTGTGCAGGAGACTATGTTAAAGGGTATACAGAATCAAACTTGGATAAAGGCTTGAAACTGGAGAAATTTTCCAAGACCTAGCATTAAATAATCACTTAACATGATTCTTAATCAAATCCCCTTCAAAAATATCTTCTCTAAAATAAAGATGCATAAGACTTGCTTCACAGAGATAAATCTCTTATGCCTCTTCGTTTTAAATATGTAAAGGAGAAGAATTCCCATTTGTGGACCCCTATCAGAGGCAGAAGAAATTCAGAGAAAGCCTTAAATCTAGGTTTTTTTAATCAGGAAAACATAACAGGAAAATTTCACAAGAGATTCAGAAGAGCTACTAATATAAGAAAAATATAAATAGAAAAAAACAGAGGACTTTTTAAAAATAAAAAAGGAACAATTACAATTATCTAAAATACCAGAATATTAATTGCACTGCCCCCAAAAGACAACAGTATCTATTACTCCAAAGAAACATGAGTAGCATAGTCCTGTCTTTCAGAGTGGCCTGCATCAGAGATTCTGCAGCATGTGTATGCTGATTTGACATAGATCGGAGGAAAAAAAATCCCCATTTTACAGGCATTTGAAAATGCCCATGAAAGGGACTATTTCCCCAAGTTTAAAGTAAGGATTTATATCTTGTTCTAAGTTGTCTATAGGTATTATTAGTAAGATATTTGAGTGCTTTTATTATGGACCTTTAAGAGTTTAAAAATATCTATTTAATAAGATGTGTTATTGACATTAAAGGGACATGAAACCCACATTTTTTCTTTCGTGATTTAGAAAGAGCGTGCCATTTTAAACAACTTTCTAATTTACTTCTAATATCTAATTTGCTTCATTCTCTTGATATCACTTGCTGAAAAGCATATCTATATATGCTCAGAAGCTGCTGATTGGTTGCTGCACATAGAGGCCTTGCGTGATTGGCTCACACATGTGCATTGCTATTTTTTTCAACAAAGGATATCTAAAGAATTGAGCAAATTAGATAATAGAAGTAAATTGGAAAGTTGTTTAAAATTGCGTGCCCTATCTGAATCATGAAAGTTTAATTTTGACTAGATTGTTCCTTCAAGGTAAAAGGTGAGTGATTTACAAAACATTTGCAGAATCTCAATGGCACACTTTGCTTGAGATACTTATTTTAGCAGCTTAGAAATAGGTTTGTACAGTGACCTGTGACATTTCTCAAGACTGAAATCAACTCACAATTTTCAAAGTAGAAGCGATGAAAATCCAGTCCCTCAACCAGGTTTCCCAGAGCTTCAGGTTCAAAGGCGGTCATTCCAGGATCGCACATCTTGCTGGAATAGTAGACAAAAAAAGTTAAACAACATTGTAAAATAGTGGGTAAAATTCAAGCGAAAGACTAAAAATCAGTTAAGTAAAGAGCAAAGAAAAAAATGCAGAAATAAACATGCACTAAAGCTAATATTATAGTAACCCACATACATTATCCAGGACCCAATGTTTTATTCTGTCAAGAATTTGGCTTAAACCAACCCAGATAATTATGTAGGGGAGAAGTATAGAAACTGTGTAAACTGGTGATAACATTAAAATGAGGTGTACATAAAAAATAAAACTTAAATTGATTGTGTATAGCATGACATTTTAATCAACTTTCAAATTTACTTATATTATAAATTTTGCTGAGTACTCTTTGTATCCTGGTAAAGAGTAATCCTAGGTGAGCTCAGGGTTGTGCACATGTTAAAGGGACAGTCTAGACCCAATACATAATTTTAATTACTTATTGTTACCTACCATAGAAGCATCCTGCAATTGGTCCCACATCTATGCACTTGTAAGAAGTTCATGAAACATTTAAATATTAATAGTTGTTAGGAGTCTAAAATGGCCAGCAAGCTCCGCTTACCTATTGCATGTATATTTTGGTAAGTTAAAGGGATAGTCTAGTCAAAAATGAAACTTTCATGAGTCAGATAGAGCATGCAATTTTTATGTATTTTATTAAGCATCAGGGGTTATATTACAGCATAAAATCAGAAAAGAAAGCAAAATTAAACAACAAGATCAACTCTTCAAGTGACAGAGCCAAATCTTAAATATACAATAGAATTCTGGTTTTTGCACACAGTGAATAATTCAACTTAACAATTTTTAGCCTAGCCACCTGATGCCCCTTTTCTTTTTCCTTCCCCCTTAAACCCCCTTCTTTTCCCTTCGTCTTATATCTATTATATGAACTAAGCGTGTATTTTCTTCTGTCATAAGAAACAGATTTATCATTACTTTACAGAATATAAATCGTAATATCCGTCAGGGAAAAAAAAAAAAAAGACCAGTAAAACTAAACAAACAAACATTCAATACCAGCCAAAGCAAAACAGAACAAAACAACAAAACAAAGCAAAAGGAAAAAAAAAAAACCTATCAATTATATTGGCTGCAGGGGGGTACCAGATTCCCAGAAGGACCAGTTCCGTGTTTCGGAATGGATAGATCATATGTTCAACCTCGTTAGGGGGCAGGGCTTTAATGAAGTCTGACCATTTGGAAAAGAAACTCCTCAATTCCTGGCCATTGTGTAGGTTAGTAACTTATTGTTCCATTATGCACTGTTTCTTCAGACAGTTTTTTACCTCTAAGATACTTGGGGTTGCTCTCGATTTCCATTTCTTCAAAATTAAATATCTGATGGCCAGGATTGCTAGGGTGACTACTTTAAGTTTATCCTGGGGAAGGCCAAAGTCCTCCACAGGGAAGACTATATTTGAAGGAGATAATATCAATGCGGAGATGCCCACCGAGTTAATGAGCCAGTATTGAAATTTTGACCAGCAGTTCCTAATTTTTGGACAATACCAAAACATATGGATAAGGTTGGCCGAAGGGTATGAGCATTTTGGGCACTTGTTAAAGGTGATACTTCAACATTTAGTTCCCTTCTCTGGAGAGAAATACGTCATGTGCAATAACTTTACATGCGCCTCCCTCAAGGTAGCGGAGAGAGTAACACAAGAAATTGCATGAATTGATAATGTAACTTCAGGGGTCACCCCTAGGTCTTTCGCTAATAATGCTGTCCATTTAAGCTGCAGTTTTTCTACCATTTCTGGGCCTTTGAGAGAGATCAATTTTTGATAGATGTATGAAATTGATGTGAAGCCATTTTTAGCTATTAAAAGCCAATTATCAAGTATGCCTAAGGACCAGTCCCAGCCGAAGTTACTTACTAATTTAAGAGCGAAATGTCGTGCTTGGAGGTAAGCGAAAAAGTTTTTATTGTGAAGATGAAAATCATCTTTAAGAGAGTCAAAGGACCTGATGCATCTATTTTGAAAATCCAGTAATTGGGAGATATTCGCGAGGCCCGAGGAATCCCATTTGGTAAAGAGAGCTGATTGCATCCCAGCTTGGAATTGTGGGTTGTTTAACAGTGGTAAATAACGTGAAACTCTGAATTGGATATGTAGCATAGTGCATATCTTTTTCCACATCTGAATTGGGATATAAATGGACTTTATTTTTTTTAATGTCAGGAGAGATTATGTTATTGTTACAATGTAGGAGGGCCACTAAAGAATACGGATGGGCAATGTTATTTTCAAGATCAAGACTTGTTACATAATTAGTATTATTCAACCATTCTACCGCCACTCTAGCCTGGAACACTACATTGTATAAACGAATATCTGGCAGAGAAAGTCCCCCATACTCTATAGGGAGCATTAGTTTATTGAAAGATCCTGGGTTTCCTACTCTGCCAGATAAAAGAGCAGAGTGCCGAGTTGAAAAATAACACATCCTTTGTTTTCAGAATAAGTGGGGTGTTCTGAAGCACATACAAAATTTTGGGGAGGAGGGTCATTTTATAAAGTGCAATGCGCCCTGACAGAGACAAAGGAAGTTTTTGCCAGTTCCTAAAAGCTTCTCTTGCTCTGTTAAGTGCCGAGAGAATGTTTAAGTCATACCAGGCGTTAGGGTTAGGGGAAATCCATATACCTAAGTACTTGAATGCACCTTGAACTATAGAAAATGGAATAGTTGTACAAGAGTCTCTGGTGTGCTTAAGCCAACAAAGCTCTGATTTTAAAGCATTTATTTTGTAGCCGGAAAAAGAGCCAAAATTTTAAATCAGTTGCTAAATACCGTGGAAAAGAAAAACCAAAATTTCTATTTCTCGGGGGGCTTAAATGAAATTCAAGGGTGATCGGAGCGTGGTCTGAAATAGTGATCGGTAAGATCTCTGCAACTAATTTCGTTTTACATAGTCTCTCGTCTGTCAAAAAAAAAAAGGTCGATTCTTGAAAGCGTTTTGTGAGCTTTCGATTGACATGTGAAGTCCCTGAGATCAGGGTTTTGGATCCTCCAAATATCACAGAGTTTCAGGCTACGAAACAATTTGGTAAATAGTTTAGATTCTAAATGATCTCTCTTAGTTTTAAGTGAGACGGGGTTCTGTCTGAGCCTATCCAGGGGATGTTGGGGGGCCATATTGAAATCGCCACCGAGAATCAAGTATCCTTCAGCAAATAAAAGAAGATTATTTTGCAGTGTTTCCCAAAAGGGGAGATCAAAAACATTGGGGGCATATATATTACAAAATGTATATAATATTGTTGAAATCTTAATTTTTACCATTACGTATCTTCCCTCCTGGTCTGTGGCAACTTGAATAACTTCGTAGAGGAGTTTCTTTCACAAGAGGATTGCCACCCCGCTTTTCCTTTTTGCGGACTTCCTCGGGTTTTAGATGAGTTTCTTGTAGGAAAGCTACATCTGTGTTATTCTTTTTTAATTGGAGGAGTATTGCCTTCCGTTTAATAGGAGAGGTAAGACCTCCAATGTTCCAGGAGGTCATTTTAAGTTTACCCCCTACAGCCATTTTTTTTTTACAGAGGAAGAGAAAAAACAAAACAAAAAAACCCCCAGAAATTAACCCTATAATCCCTTACAAAACAAGCAGCTAAGAAGGACTCCGCCTTGCTTCCCGTCCCCAGCCCATGTATTACCATTTTACACATTTAGGTCAGCTTAAATGGTTATATCTTTCTTAATTGTTTAAGTCCTTTCAATTTTTATTCTGGGGGAAGGATTCAATGTAAAATTTGGCTGCATCTTGTGCAGTTTCAAAAAAATGTACATGACCATCAATAGAAAGTTTCAACCTAGCCGGATACAGCAAAGTTGCCTGAACACCTTTCTTTATAAAGTTTGTACAATGTGGGGCTAAATCCCTCCTTTTAGTGGCTGTACCTGCAGAATAATCTTGGAAAAGAAAGATTTTTGCCTCATTTAAAAAAATAGGTTGCTGCTTACGGAAGGCCTGAAGTAACAAGACCTTGTGTTGAAAATTTAAAAATTTTACGATGATAGGTCTAGGCCGGGTATTAATTCTATGTGTATCAGGTGGGCCTACCCTGTGGGCTCTTTCTATGATAATGGGAGATTGTGGTTCCGGTATCTGCAGTAACTGAGGCAATGTAACAGTTATTAGTTTATCTAAATCTTCAAATTGCCTTTCCTAGGGAACCCCTATATAACCTTAGGTTGTTCCTCCTTGATCTATCCTCTAGGTCATCAATTTTATTTTGCATTTTCAGAAGAGTGTTTGTGGATTCAAAATTAACTTTGTAATTAACAGTCAGATCCTCCAGATCCGAAATTCTCTGCTCAGCTTCAGATATTCTGCAGCCAAACTGTTTTACCTCATTAGATAGGGAAGAATGTCTTGTTTAATTTCCTTTTTTAGCAAGTCAAATTTAGGAGATAGTGCTTCTGAAATTTTGGAGACTGTAATGAGTTAATATGTTAAAAATATGACGCTTTTACAGACCCAGACCCGCTCTCTGCTGAGCGGGTCTGTTATATTTAGTCAGCGCATCGGGGCAGCTGTATAGTCACAGCCCGGCCCGACCGCGCCATAAGACTAAGTGCAGCTCGCTCCTGTCACTGGAGTGAGCTGCACTTAGTGCTATGGCGCGGTCGGGCCGGGCTGTGACTATACAGCTGGCCCGATGCGCTGACTAAATATAACAGACCCGCTCAGCAGAGTGCGGGTCTGTAAAAGCGTCATATTTTTAACATATTAAAGGGAAAAAAAGGCATTTATAACTATAGCACTTAAATAATGTTATATAATTCTGCACTATGTGCAGAATTATATAACATTATTTTTAAGGTTTACTGTCCCTTTAATGTCTAGCTGCTCTACGGAGGCTGAGAGAGGTGAGCTAGATAGATGTATATTGAATGAGGTTTCAAGAACAGATTTGTTCCTTTTATCCTTCTGTCTGCCTGTCATGGCCAAAGAAGAAGTTTTAGCGTGCCGTGTAAATATTTGTCCATAAATAATAACGTGACTGATAAATTCCTGTGAAGGAAAGTCCAGATAGTGAGGTGGGAGGTGAAAAAAACAAAAGTGATCTGTGAATGAATTATTGAGAGTGAGTGGAAAAAACCCAGTGAGGGATATTATATTTGAGAGGGAGAAAATACTCTCCTAGAGAAATTAAGGGGGATAAAATCCCCTTTTGTGCCGTGCAAAAGTGAGAATAAGGGAGTGTACAAAAAAAAAAAAAAAAAAAGAAGAATAGCCTGATCAGAAAAAAAGATTTTTAGAAGATTCTCCTTTATGCCCTTAGAGCCAGAAGATGCTAATTTCAAGAAGCCTAATTGTGCATGCAATTTTAAACAACTTTTCAATGTACTTTTATCATTAAATTTGCTTTGTTCACTTGGTCATCTTTGTTGAAGGCTAAACCTAGGTAGGCTTATATACTAATTTCTAAACCATTGAAGGCTGCCTCTTATCTCAGGGCACTTTGACAGCTAGACAGTGCTAGTTCATGTGTGCTATATAGATAACATTGTGCTCACTCCCATGGAGATATTTATAAGTTTACACCGATTGGCTAAAATGCAAGTCTGTCAAAAGAAGTGAAATAAGGGGGCAGCCTGCAGAGGCTTAAATACACGGTAATCACAGAGTTAAAAAGTATATTAATATAACTGTGTTGGTTGGTTATGTCCCTTTAAGTTTCTCCAATCACAATCAACTCTAAAATATGTTTTCCTACTCTACCATGCTAATTTGTGCATGTGTAATTTGAAATGGTTAACTGAAAAATCTTAAATGTGCACTGCTAAACTGTCTTAGAAGAAAACAGCTAACTGGACAAGAAGAAAGCTGTGGGCGGAGCTTGGTGGCCATTTTCTGCTGGTAACAAACAACGATTATTTGATGCTTGTCTGGCATGTAACAATAAGTAATAAAGAATAAATATTGCATCTAGACTGTCCCTTTAAGCCACCAATGTTAAACATAGCTCTAAACACTTCTGCCATAGACTGCTATAGACACCTGCACGCTCCTAAGCTCCTATCAGTACCTAGGTTGAATCTTCAACAACAAATAACAAGAGAACAAAGCATATTTGATAACAGAATTAAATTGAAAAGTTGTTTAAAACTCCATGCTCTGTCTGAATCATGAAAGTTTAATTTTGACTTTACTGTCCCTTTAAGGACCTCCATTATAGTTTATGCAGATGCTATTAACAGCAGTTTAAAACAGAAATAGAAACTATGCCTATCTGTTTATCTCTCTCAAAGGTGTTAAAACATGGGTAAAGTTATTTGTTGGAGCTGCAAGCATTGTATCTACTTAGTAAAACAAGGCCAGTGAATTACGGCTACATGCCATTTCTATTTCTAACTGCTTCACTGGATGTTTTCTTTTTGAGAGCTGCAATGCTTGTGTCTCCCTATAAAGAATTTATCTATGTGCCTAACCCCTTTGCTGAATCAGTAAGGAAAAAAATGACAATGCATTAGAATGTCTCTTAAGAATATGGAACAAATATGTGCACTAGTGTTATTGTACAATGAGATATTTGAATGTATATGTATTGCGTTCCACCAGTGCAGTAACTGATCAGTTATATTAAAAGGGACAATGTACTGTGATCCATTTTACTTGCTAAAGTGAATTAAATTGTTTGCACATTGTTCTTTTACTTTGATTTTGTCATTTGCAATAGATGATTTTACCCGTTATAGCCCTACCTATACTGAATATTTCAAATACTGAAGTACTGGTTCTAGAAAAGCTATGTAAACAACAACATTTAAAAAAAAAAAAAAATCATGCCCTAGTGGAAGGCTGGACATTAAGGCACTAAAATGTTAATTTTCCATTGTTCTCTCTAAGGCCCTGATATTATTTTATATTACAATACATTTTAGATTGGGTTCTTTCAGTATTATTGCATCTAAGCTTTGTAATTTCTCTTTTATATTTTAATACATCTAGATTTAGATTCAGCAGTGATTTTACCAATTCAGATTATGTTTTGAAAGTTTCTGTGTTATTTTAACAAATTAGGATCATACTTTGTATATTTCTTTATATCGGTTGAAAAATTACATTGCACTTTGTGTTTGCTTCATTGTAAACTAAAACTGACAGTTTCAGAAAGTGGGAGGGACAGGGGAGTTCCCAGAAAATGTCTAAAGCTCTCTCACAAGTCTTGTAAAATTGTCTGAGCATTTTAAACAAGCTGTTCTCATTGATTTGTATTGCCTGTTATATGCAGGTGAAGTTTGCTCAAAATTCACAATACACTTATTTTAACTAACAGTAACGTAATATATAGTAAAATATAGAAAAAAAGCAAGTTAAATTGTAGTGAAAACATTTCAGTTTAATTTGTAATTAATGCATACTAAGCCTTTATATCAGCCCCAGGGGTTCTCCATTTACCTTTTCTCTTTCATGTGAGATTTTGTATCCCTAAGCTTAATTATTTTATGTGGAAGGCATCTCTCAGGGACTTCCAGGTTCCTCCCTTTTTCTTATGAAATTCGAGTTCTGTCCCTGCAAAGTCTGTGCTATAATTTCTTTCCAAACTAGATAATGTTTGAATAGCTGGCCCATAGAAAGTAATGAAGCTGTCTGGGAAACTGAAGCTGGCAGTTTTAATTTAAATAGAAAAAATGCAAAGTGCAATATAATTTGTAAAAGATACACAAAAATATACAAAGTATGAGACTAATTTGTAAACCCCTTAATGCCGGGGCAAGTGTTTAACATCGGAACAAAGTTGCAATGTTAGCACTTGCTTGAAAAATTAAATCACAATATTGTTGATGTGCTCACGTGATTTCAAGGCCAAGATCGGATCATGGGGGACTGCCTATGATGCTAGGCACGCCCACAGATCTGATATCACATTAAACAAAAGGAGTAGGGTGCAGGATGCAAAAAAGGTAGGATATTCTACAGTTAAAGTTACTCAGAAACTGTGAAGGCATACTAAGAATTTGTAAAATCACAATCCTAAATACACTGTTGTATACAAATTAAAATACAAAATAGAGTGCAAAGTTTAGAATTAATCTGAAGTGATATAAAATACAAAGCAAGGTGTGTAAATGCAGCAGAACTCTGATGTCATGCAATACTATATTGCACTGGACTTGTCTCTACTTCACATACAGAAATGCAGGGAACACCCCTAGTTGAAGTATAGCAAAATCTGCCTTTTGAAAATTTCACTAGGGATCTCGCGGTGCTGGAGGATCATTTGAGATCAGCTCACCTGAGAGGATATTTTTTTTTTTTATTTTTTTTTATTAACACTAGGCCCCAAGTATTGGTCTCACTGTGTATTTAGAGATATAAGGAGGGTTTTCTATAAACATAGAAATATAAGCTAATGAAGAATTCTTTCCTGTTATTTCATATCCACAATACACCTAAAGGAGCAATTTCCCATACATTTTAAACTCTGCAGCTGGTAAACAAGTAATTGTAAACGCATGAATGAGAAACCAATTTTACAGTACATAGTCTAAGAGGGGATTCTATGGAAATGATAAAAGGTGCTATTCCTGCAGCACCCCTCAACCTCAAAGCTACAAGTTATCAGTTTCTCAAATAAGGAGCTAGCTAAATATACACAATCATGTAACAGTGATACTTACGTGTAAGACTCAAAGTCTCCGTTACTAATTGCCTCTATAAGCTGTTCCGTCACTTTGATGATTTCTTGTTTCCTTACTGTAATATGAAAGGAGATGGTGAGAACTTGTCAAATATGAAGCTTTGTGACTAAGTGTTTCATAGCAGTATTTTTCAAAGTGTTTAAGCAATGTTTCTTATTAAAAATGTTAGCCTTTCCATTCCTAAATGGACTGCAAACAATCATATATGTAATGCATGTGACTGGTTTTCATGCATCCCCCATATGCAGGCCATATAGTTGAAAGGGAAAAATAATATATAATAGAATTTACTGATAAAACATGGGGACACTGTAACCAAAAACCTAATATAATACTTACTGCAGACACTAGCTTGTTGCTGAGGTAACCCTGTGCAGGAATAATAATCAACTATGGAGCAGACTTTCAGAGTCAAAAAAAAAAAGGTGCTCTTGCTCAATTATTTATTTTTGTTATTATATAACAGAAAAATGTTTTTTTTGTGTGTGCATATGCAGTATACTGTGCAGTTCACAGCTAGTACTATTACAGCCAACTACATCAGGGTGCCGAGTATTAACTCTGAACATGTTCTATATTTTGCTAGGGAGTATAGAAAAATAGTGAGCTGTGTGTGAAAGCAATAATAAGGTAGTATTACACTCATAACAGGAAATCAGAAGTATCAACATTGAATATCATGCTTTGTTTTCAAACTACAATGTCCCTTTAAGCAATAACAAGTGGTTAAGATAATTTAACATATAACAAACTTGTCTAGCACAAAGGACTTTTAAACATCCATAAATCAACAATTATTGACAAATACTTTTTCTGGAAAACAGCTACTTGTTTCCTTGCATCATGCATGACTGTCTTTGTTTACTTCATTGCAGTCTTAAAGGGACACTGAACCCAATTTTTTTCTTTCGTAATTCAGATAGAGCATGCAATTTTAAGCAACTTTCTAATTTACTCCTATTATTAATTTTTCTGCCTTATCTTGCTATCTTTATTTGAAAAAGAATGCATCTAAGCTTTTGTTTTTTGGTTCAGAACCCTGGACAGCACTTTTTTTATTGGTGAATGAACTTATCCACCAATCAGCAAGAACAACACAGGATGTTCACCAAAAATGGGCCGGCATCTAAACTTACATTCTTGCATTTCAAATAAAGATAGCAAGAGAATGAAGAAAATTTGATAATAGGAGTAAATTAGAAAGTTGCTTAATATGTCATGCTCTATCTGAATCACAAAAGAAAAAAAAATTGGGTTCAGTGTCCCTTTAATGGGACAGTCTACTCCAAATCTTTATTGTTTAAAAATATAGATAAAGTTTTTTCTACCCATTCTCCAGCTTTATGCAACCAATATTGATATATTCATAAACTTTCTAAATTTCTGCAGGCCTCCTTTATCTCAGGGCATTTTTATAGCTTTTCACAGCAAGACACTGTTTGTTCGTGTGTGCCACATAGATAATATCGTCTTCACTCCCATGGAGTTATTCAGAAGTCAGCACAAATTGTATAAAACACAAGTTTATAAAAAGAACTGAGATAAGGAGACAGCATGAGAAGGCTTAGCTACAAGTTAGTCACAGTGTTAAAATGTACATTAATATAACCATGTTGATTGTAAAAAACTGGGGAATGGATAATATAGGGATTATCTGTCTTTTTAAACAATAAAACTTTTGTCATAGATGGTCCCTTTAAAAAAAAAAAATTCTTAACAGAGCATTAAAAGACAAATGTCTATAGGCTAATAAGAAGAAAGGGAGCTCCCTTCATGCCATACAGAATAAATCTAAATAAACAAATACCACAAACTACAGGTATTTATTTTGTTTCTTCATTCTCTGAGTATAGCCCCCTGGATACATTTTCACTTCTTAATTTGGTATCATAAAAGGTAAAGAGAGCGTTGGAACACTTTACCTTTAGTATCCTCATCCTCAATTGTGGTATTTGTACTCTCTGAAGATTCCTGAATTAAAAAAAAGCAAAAAAGAGGAAGAGTTAAGTGAACATAATCTACACTGCCATGTTACTGGTACCACGGACAGCAGTCAATCCTAAAGGAGGATTTATATTATTAAACATTGGTTTTAATCTTGTTGTGTATCATTGCCCATTGAACACCCAGATGCCCCATTCATTTGTTACATTGGCCACCTGAAGCCACTACACACCAGGAAGAAAAGATGGTTAGGAGGCTGAATGTTTAGAAATACCATACTCTTAACCCTTTTGCTGTTTTTCTGTTTTGACAAGAAATAAATTGTGCAGTTCAGTACTTGCAGGAAAGTAGATGGTTACTGAATATTATTTGATGAGAAAATGAAGTTAGGGTAATGTGTGATAAGTAATTTGCAACTCCTATCAGTGCACAACATTGGGGTGTAGATAGACACCCACATACAAAACCCAATATCAGCTTCATATGCTGACTGCGCACAAAACTATGGAAACAAACACAGTTGCTAATTCCTCTGTGAGCCCATACTGAGACCAGCAAAGGCCAATGTAGGCAAAACAGAAGCATGATTAAGGGGCTGACTTACTTCTTTATTTTGCCCACTACAACCTCTTGCTTAGCACAGTGCACAAAGAGACAACTACTCAGACTGGCACAGAATTTTAAACAGTTATTTTTCTTTCCTTATTTCAATTTAATATTTTTAATAAACATGATAGAAATGTAACCTGTATGGGACATTAGCCACTGTGGTGAATAATTTGCAAGATGGCCGTCTGATAAGTCAATCAAATATTGTATCTAAATTTTCATATATTTTGATTATTTCTACCAAAAGATGTAACATTAACACCATCTTATCCACTCATTGATTACAACATGTTGTTTAACAGTAGTTTTTAAAAGCTGTATAGTTAAATTGAGACTGGTATCTTTAGTCTCATAGGCCTGTAAGGGTACAGTCCAGTCAAGGATTTAAAGATATCTTCGGTTAAGGTGCAAACATATGAATTGAGCCCAGGTTACTGGCTTTTACTCTTCTAGCAAATACCCTGGTATGTTTAGATCCCTGGACTTGGACACTTCTGACTTCTTAATTGAATGGAGGGGGGATACAAACACACTATTTTCTATGCAGTCCTTGCACCTGTTGTAAAGATCTGCATGTTTTGTTTATATTTAAAAAAAATACAGAGAATAAAGTATAAACAAAAACTTATTAAATCCTAATTAAACATAGTTAAAGGGAGAGTCAACACAAAAATTGTTATTGTTTAAAAACATAGATAATGCCTTTACTACCCATTTCCCAGCTTTGCATAACCAACATTGTTATATTAATATACTTTATAATATTTAAACCTCTTAATCTCTGCCTTTTTCTAAGCCACGACAGACAGTCTCTTATCACATGCTTTTTTATTTTCTTTTCACAACAGGAGACTGCTAGTTCATGTAGGCCATATAGATAATGCTGTGTTCACACCCGTGGAGTTATTTAAGAGTCAGCACAACACAGCACTTATTGACTAAAATGCAAGTCAATAGATAATAAATAAGTCATGTGATCAGGGGGCTGTCAGAAGATGCTTAGATACAAGGTAATCACATAGGTAAAAAGTATATTAATATAACAGTGTTGGTTGTGCAAAACTGGGGAATGGGTAATAAAGGGATTATCTATCTTTTAAAACAATCAAAATTATATTGTAGACTGTCCCTTTAAGGTAATTCTGCTCTTTTACTAAATCCCTTATCACATGCATAACGCCTTTCTCCTAGCATTCTAACTGTTGATCCAAGTGCATGCATGAATGCACTGTTTGTGGTTGACTAGTGCTTTTATATTTCTGTGCTAGCCCAAGCAGATTATGGAGAGGCCCAGAGGAACCAGCACTGAAGAAGACAAAACAAAGACTCACCATCAACTGGACACTGGAACTGGACTTTCGTTTCTGGAAAAACAAGGAGAACAGATAGGAAGGAGAGTGAGACACACAGCCAGCAGCACAGTGACCAAAGGGAGAAAAGCACAAGGGACCGCACATTGACCACAGCTAGCACAGAAACACACACAGCCAGTAGCAATGCTAGAAACATAACAGGTTAGAGGCAAAGATGGAACATAATGCAGAACAGGTATAAAGCAACAAGAAGCACAATGCCTGAAAGGAAGCTGACAAGCCAGGAAAGCATGTTAGAAGTGTAGAAGCTATGTAATAGATTCCAGGTGGAGAGGCTCATACAAAACCATAGCAAAGATCAACACAAGATCTAGCAAAGAAAAAGGCATCATGGTCTTGTCATTTTCACTTTGTATTTCTTGTGCTGTAGTCTGCTTTGGTTGTGAGCTGGGACAAGTTTGCTAAACAGACTACTTAGTGGTAAAGCAGAGTCATAACAAGAAAAATACACATTGTGAAACAGGATTTTAAAATGCAATCAACAACTCAATGGAAGGTTACCTGACAAAAGATCAATAGCACAGACCAGAAACAATGTATGTGACAAAAGTTCAGTATCAGGAGAGCACAGTGCAAAAATCTAACCAGAGGAAATGAACGTCTGTGGTTGGATGGCTATCCAGATTATGAGAGCGGTGATCATGAAGATGTTAGAGGAACACATATGATGTACACCACATAGACACTCAAGCAAAGTATTTGAAATGTTTACAAATCATTTAAACTTTGGTTAGAAAGAAAGAGCACGGTTTATGAATTATTCCCTAACTTCCAATGACTAGGGCCAACACACTTATTTTATAATATATTTTACTGAGCATAGGGAGTGCTCATGAATGTGTATAAATGAAGGTTGTATCCATTTGTATAGATGTTAAAGGACATTCCGGTAAAAATGTAAATGCACATAGATGAATTACATCTTTCAATAGAAACATATTTGCAATATACATCTACTGACAAAAATGTGTCTAGTAAATGTTATCACTGTTTTAGTGTTAACATTTTTCTCTGCATGGGAAGCATAGCTAGATATTCTCAGTGCACTAGCATTTTAAATACTGCAACTGCACAGAGTTCCAGTGGGGCTTGTATCATATCAACCATTAACAAATTGAGTCATTACCAGATAGTACAAGCACCTTAGGCTCTCTGAGCAATTGAGGTGTTTAAAATGCTGGTGCACGTATATTACAAAAATGCTTCTAATCAAAACTGAAATACATCCATGTGGATTTCCATTTTGGCTGTAATTTCCCTTTAATCAGATTTCGCCAGTTAAAAAGTGAATGCTAATATAATAAAATGAAAAACAGATACCCAAGTTATTTTCAGATACATTGCCTTTGTTTAATGGCAATAGAAAGAACAAAGGAAAGCTGTGATAATATTTAGGGAAGATGTTTAAGAAGATGGGTAAAGAGTTCATGGAAACACAAGACACAGAAAAGGAAGGAATAATCAACATAACGTAGTGTAAAGAGGGAGAAATGGTGTAGTGTTGTTAACTCTAATGTTATTTTATTAAAAATCCACACAAAAATAGTGCAAACAAAACAAAATTATAAACTAACTAGATCTTAATAATTTTTTATTTAAAGAATTAAAATGTACAAGTATGTTTTGTTCCACTAAAACAAACACACACACATACACACACTATATTAAATAAATATTTTATTGTATGCCTTTTAAGGGGAGATTTACTTAGAGTGGTTACAATTTTAATTTGGGTGCTTATTTTTAATTCCAACTGCCCCAATCTATTTAGAATGCGGGGGTAAAAAACACTGTTATACTGCTCTATAATATATAATAGAGTATAATATTAGCATTTTACACTAATTTGTATAAAAAAAATAATAACATTGTTAGTGTATTTGCTACCAATGTACAACAAAGAAAGCTTTACAAGTTAACAGATAAACCCAAACTATTGTTCTAAGGCACTTTAAAGGGACATGATACTCATATGCTAAATCACTTGAAATTGATGCAGCATAACTGTAAAAAGCTGACAATATCACCTGAGCATCCCTATGTAAAAAAGGAAGATAGGTTACCTCACAATTACTTCAGCTCACCAGAGTAAGTGCTATGTAAACAGCCAATCAGCATCAGCAGTGCTGAGGTACTGCTTTGCCTTTGCTGTGATCTCAAGATGATTCACTTAAATCTCATGAGATTTCATAGAACTTACTTTAACTGAATAGGAAAATAACATGACTGTGCCTGTACATGTGAGATCAGATGCTCACTCCCTTGCAAGTCCTGGGACAAGCATCCTGACTGGCTGCTTAAAGTCTCTTTACAGTGGGGTGTGGATACTTAGGAAATTTGAGGTAAAATATCTTCTTTTTTTACATAGAGATGTTCAGGTGATCTTTTTTAGTCAGATCACTTTCATGTGCTTCAACATTTGGGTATCATGTCCCTTTAAGGTACATAAAATGTTATAGTTATTTATGTGTCTTGTAAATAATTAACAACAAACATTTTTATGTTATAAATTATTTTCTAATCTCTTCTAAGTCGGTAAAGTATGTTCAAGTATTTCAAGTGAACAACAAGGAATATTCAGATCAGATGCAGATTTCTACTAAAGATTATCACTAAGAGGGCAGTAATATAAATCTCAGTGTCTGCCTACAAACCCATACTAAGCAAGGAACGAAAAGTGCTCAACTGAGAACAAAATAACTTGTCCTGTGGGATTATGCCCAGCCAGGGTGCAGCCTACAGCACAGGAAATACAAAGTGAAAACTATATAAACCTATACTGCAGAATAGATACACACCTGGTCTCTCTCTGTCTTCTGAGCTAAGAAAACAGAAGGAAGCAGAGAAAGTGATAAATTCTTTTAAACCAAGCTTGTCCATCATAAGGCCCCTTAGCCATAATGCAGCCCCCTCCTGTGTTTAAGCCGCCCTCTACAGTATATATAGCAAACAGATTGTTAAAACATTGTCTTAAAAGGACACTGAACCCAAATATTTTCTTTCATGATTCAGATAGAGCATGACATTTTAAGTAACTTTCTAATTTACTCCCAATATCAATATTTCTTCATTATCTTGCTATCTTTATTTTAAAAGCAGAAATGTAAATCTTAGCAGCCAGCCCATTTTAGATTCAGCACTATGAATAGCGCTTGCTTATTGGAGGCTTACATTTACCCACCAATAAGCAAGCATAACCAAGGTTCTCAACCAAAAATGGGCCAGCTCCTATGCATCACATTCCTGCTTTTTAAATAAAGATAGCAAGAGAACAAATAAAAAAAAATGATAATAGGAGTAAATTAGAAAGTTGCTTAAAATTGCATGATCTATCTGAATCATGAAAAAAAAAAATTGGGTTTAGTGTCCCTTTAACTTGCAACAGTGCTGAGGTCATAACAGTGTGTAGACTGACCTAAGGCTTTTAACCATTTCAAGCTTGCAATGGAATGATGGATTTTTGGTAAAAAACATAATTCTTTTCGCATGAGGATCTTAGATCGGATACAGATGGTCCTAAACACCTATTGATATACATGGACTGTTGCATTGGATGACAGATACAGAGTGAAGCTATTAACCATATCAAACAATGGGGTTAATTAAAAGCTTTCCAATACCATGTATGGGGGGGGGGTGGGGTTGGCTCCTGATCACATTACAAGTGTCAACACTAATGTATTGGAAATATTCAGATTGGATCCAAAAAGATACCAGGAAACATACACAGCAATTGCTTCAGTGATCACAAGAAGAAAAAACAAGATGGACACATCAAATTCAACACACACAAAGGGTGTTGGAACATGCGAAACTAGCCTTTAAATTTTGTGTGCATTCTAATATGATTTGGAATAATTATGTTATTTTGCTTGTTTGCAATAAACTCTGAAATGGCCACATACACCATTTTACCCATTAATGCTGGGGGGCAAGTGCTTAAATCAGAGCCTAGTTCCAATGTAAACACTTGCTTGAAAAATGGAATCACACCATTATCTATGCAATTACAGGATTTCATGGCCAGGATCACATCATGAGGGACTGCCTTCAATGCTAAGCATGCCGCCCAGTTACATTTTTCATTAGCAACAAGATGGAGGCTGCTGTATGCCATATAAGGTAGGTCATTCTTTGACTAAGAGCGTTAAAGTCCAGCGCTGTTCTGATGGCATGGAACTATTGTATAGTCCCTCAGTAGTGGGCGGGGCATACATTTACATATGTATTTACTAGACAGATACAACATATCTCGTACAGCTATTGAGAGCTGCAGGAAAAGCAAAAAAAAAAAAAAATAGAAATCATGACCACAACATCGAGACATGGTGTTTAGTACTCATGCTCCTAATATCTTTGTTTTTATTCCACTCTTACTATTTTTGGAATTTTAAAGTACAGTATTCTTATCTTTATGAACAGGGTTTCTCTTGGCAAAAGCATTGTTTTGATCAGAAGTAAAGTATTTACCATTCAGTGTAAAACGGTGATCTTCTTAAAGGGACAGTCTACACCAGAATGTGTTATCGTTTAAAAAGCTAGATAATTCCTTTATTACCCATCCCCTAGTTTTGCATAACCAACAGTTATATAAATACACTTTTTACCTCTGTGATAACCTTGTACCTAAGCCTCTGCAAACTGCCCCCTTATTTCAGTTCTTTTGACAGACATCCATTTTAGCCAATCAGAGCAGGCTCACCTGAACTCCACGTGTATGAGCACAGTGTAATCTATATGACACACATTAACGAATGCCCTCTAGTGGTGAAAAACTGTGAAAATGCCCTGAGAGGAGAAGAGGTGGCCTTCAAGGACTTAGAAATTAGCATATGAACCTCCTAGGTTTAGCTTTCAACTAAGAATACCATTTGAACAACGCAAAATTGGTGCTAAAATAAATTTGTAAATAGTTTAAAATTACATTCTCTATCTGAATCATGAAAGTTTATTTTGGACTAGACTGCCCCTTTAAAGTTATGAAAATGCAGTAAAGACAAACCCTGTTCTCACAGTGAGAATAAGGTTTAGAAATCGCAATCTGTTCTAGACATCTGCAATCAGCATTTTCATTAACTGCCAAACGCTGAAGAAGGAGGTTGCTCACAGCATTCAGCTCTTTCTGATCTGGATTTCTTCTTGTAAAAGTGTTGCACTTTTACAAGAAGAAATACGGCTCAAAAACTGCCAAATGCACATGTCTATTCTGTACTGTGGGTTTTTGAAAACACATTCTGTACAGTGGGTTCTGCAACTCTAGACTATCTTTAAAACCTTGACGCTTAGTGGTATCACAATTTACAGTGGGAAAACTGTTAAATCCCATTTTAGATTAGATAAGTTGCTGCCACTTTCTTCTTGATTTTATATAAAATCTCGTCAGGATGGAAAACATTAGATTTAAAAAAAAAAAAAAAAAATACTAACATATTTAAAGTATTGATCAAACATGTCCAGTATACCCATTATGCCCACATATGGCATTCATATATTGTTTAACACTTGTTATAAAATAACAAATAGCTGCTTGCTGCATGGAATGGTTACACTGCTATGTTCAAGATAACAGAGATGTAGTGATTAAAATCAGTGTCACAGGTGACATTGCCAGCCAATGTGCAAACTCCCATTAATCCTGGATGCCAGAGAGGGCTGGGATGCATTGCTTTGGAAATCAGTTGCAGTGCTTTCTGGCTAGAAAGGAATAAACCCTATTCCTATATCACCCCTTTTTACACCACCCATGTGTGGGGATGAGCAATGCCTACACATTTGAAGAGGTACGAAATTAGCTATGTACATATCCCACATTAAAAAATTACAAGAAAAAAATTACTCAGTCATAGACAAACACTAACTTAAAGGGGCATTAAATACTTTGAGATGGTAATAGAAAATGATAAATTGTATATATAAAAATATCTCTGCAATATATATTCATTATTTATTTTATCTCCATTTTCTGTAATTCCATTCTGAAATTATGAGCTTTTGAGTTCCTGTTAGAAATGGAGGTGCAGAGCACTGTTATATTCCACACTGCTATTGGCTACACAGTCTAGTGACCTATTTATAACTGTCCATGATTGGTCACAGCAGAGAACGTAAACTAAATTACAACATGGCAGCTCCCATTGTTTTATAGACACTAAAACTTTACACTTATTTTGTCAATATTTAAACAGCTAATAAAACACATCTACATGTTATTCTCAGACTAATACTTTCTTTAAATGCTTCATTCAACTAGCATTTATTTAGTGTTTGATGTCCCTTTAAATATACACACACTCACAGTACATGTCCTATATTGGTGGAGATGTCGCCTTTCCCTGGCAGGAAAGGCATATTAAAAAGGCTTCAATGGTGGAAGGAAGGAATTGGTGTTAAAGAGATACTACACCCAAATTTTTTCTTTCTTTATTTGAAAAAGAAGGCATCTAAGCTAAGGAGGCTGCCAATTTTTGGTTCAGAACACTAGACAGAAGCTGTTTATTGGTGCTGTCCAATCAGCAAAGACAACCCAGGTTGTTAACCAAAAATGGTCCGGCTTCTAAACTTATATTCTTGCTTTTCAAATAAAGATGGCAAGAGAATGATGAAAAATTAATAATAGGAGTAAATTAGAAAGTTGCTTAAAATTGCATGCTCTATCTAAATCATGAAAGAAAAATGTGGGTTCAGTGTCCCTTTAATGTCTAATGCACTGTTTTTTAAACCTGTCCTCAGGCCTCTCTAATAGGCCACATTTTGAGGTTATCTGAACTAGATCACAGATGAACTAATCAGCTGATTAGTAAACATGGTTATTTTCCAGGCTCTCATCCAAGGTAATCCTGAAAACCTGGCCTGTTGGGGAGGACTGAGGGCAGGTTTAAAAACAAGTGGTCTAAAGAGAGATAGATGTGTAACCAAGGAGGCTCCACTGAAAGGGATGTCACATTTTGGAACGCTTTGTAAAATTATCTCTATAAATGGTACACAGTTTGAATTAAAAAGGACAGTAAACACCTTGTAATTACAAGACATTTCTGTTGTGCTGCTATAGAATAGTATATCAGCTAAATCTTAATGTTTTAAAACAATTTAACGCCTATTGCTATTTGGTGCAAACTTCCATATATATATATATATATATATATATATATATATATATATATATATATATATATATATATATCTCATATGTAAATCTCTGAAATTAATGATTGTAATGTAAAAACAACAATATGAAAATTGTTTTATGCTTGTGAGGCATGTCAGTATCCATCAATAAGGCAGTGGTAAGTTTTGTTTATCAGCCAGTGTGCAATCCCCACCCCACCCCCTTTGCTGCATATAAAAATGCCATTTCTTAAAATGACAGTAAAGTCAAAATGAAAACTTTCATGATTCAGATAGAGCATGCAATTTTAAACAACTTTCCAATTTACGTCTGTTATAAAATTTGTTTTGTTCTCTTGGTATCTTGTTAAATAGTAAAACTAGGAAGGCTCATAAAAGCTCAGGAGTGTGCACGTGTCTTTAGTATTCTATGGCAGCAGTGTTTTGCCACATTGTATAACAAATCTACAAATAATGTTGCAAAACACTGCTACCATAGAGTACTAAAAACATGTGCACACTCCTGAGCCTCTCGTTTTACTCTTCAATAAAATATACCAAAGCAAATTTGATAAAAGAAGTAAATTGGAAAGCTGTTTAAAATTGCATGCTCTATCCAAATCATGAACATTTCATTTTGACTTTACTGTCACTTTAAGTTTTTTTAACATCAACACAGTCATACACTGCCTGCTTTCAAGGGACAGTCTAGTCAAAAAAAAAACTTTCATTATACAGATAGGACATGTAATTGTAAACAATTTTCCAATTTACTTTTATCACCAATTTTTCTTTGTTCTCTTGGTATTCTTAGTTGAAAGCTTAACCTAGGAGGTTCATATGCTAATTTCTTAGACCTTGAAGGCCGCCTCTTAAGAATGCATTTTAACAGGTTTTTCACCACTAGAGGGTGTTAGTTCATGTTTTTCATATAGATAACACTGTGCTCGTGCATGTGAAGTTACCTGGGAGCCATCACTGATTGGTTAAACTGCAAGTCTGTCAAAAGAACTGAAATAATGGGGCAGTCTGCAGAGGCTTAGATACAAGATAATCACAGAGGTAAAAATTATATAAATATAACTGTGTTGGTTATGCAAAACTAGGGAATGGGTAAAAAAAGGGATTATCTATCTTTTAAAACAATAACAATTCTGGTGTAGACTGTCCCTTTAACATAAAAAAGAACAGCATTAAAAAGAATATTTTTTTTTTTAAAATATGTTAAAGCTCTTTTGTATGCATGATAGCACATTTTTACTGGCCCTTTAATAAACTAAATGAATGGCAAACTACTCACATATGCTGTACACAGTATTCCAGTGCTGTACTATAAATGCAGGTGGCAACAACTCTTCTGCAAATATTTAGTTTTCAGCTAAGGAGCCTGTGGAATAAAGTCCCCAATGATAGTCATGTGATCACTAGGAACGACCGCCATTTTAAAACAGTGCAAAAGGGATCAATCTACAAGTACAATTAATTAAAAAGCCATTGCAAACTTATTTCTACTTTAATAAAGTTGCTGAATTAACTAAGCAGGTATTATTTTACTTCTTTCACTTTAAACTTGGGTATATTCCAATTTAACCCATAACTACATTTATTTTATGAATTAAAAACGGGCTTACCATCTTCTTTAACCATCTGGCAGTAGGGTTGCCACCTCGGCCATGTTTTCCTAGACACTTATGAATTACACATGCTGCAGGGCGTGCAGAGGGAAACATGCATTGTGCTGCTGGACAGCACAGAAATAGTGACCCTGGACAGAACTATTCATGTTCCTCCCTGCATGCCCTGCAGCATGTGTAACTCATAAGTGTCCAGGAAAACATGACTGAGGTGGCAACCCTATCTGGCAGCCAAAAGGTTATGCCATTTTAGCATATGATTAAAGTAAACTGTTACCGCTATGAATTAAAAATAATTGCATTTTAAATTTTCTAGCGGCATTTGTTACCTGTAGCTATGTAATATTAGTGCTGCTAATGAGCTACATTCAACAGAATTTAAGCAACATCCAAAGAAAATGCTTATAGAAGTCAGGAGACCATACAGTGACCTATTGACAGGTGTGTAGAGAAAAGGAATATCAGTGACAGGACCACTACTGATCTTTTTAAAAGGACAGTAAATACCTCTTGCTTTTGTGTAAAAATGTTCTTGTCCCATAATCCATAGAAAGAGGCCAACAAGCAAACTCTGTCACTTGTAAATCAATAGCAGTTTTCTGCAGTCTGGAGCCTTTTAAAAATTATGGAAAATAGTTGTTCTATGTACAAAGTTAAATTTGATGCTACATACAATAATGTTTAGTGTGTGTGCGTATATATATATATATATATATATATATTTATTTATTGTGCCAGTGTTTCTCACCTCCATTCCTCAGGTACCCCTAACTGGCCACACTTTCATGATATCTTAACTAGAGCACATATGAAATAATCAGTTGATGGGTGAGAGCAGGTTAGTAACCATGGTTACTGATCAGCTGATCATTTCACATGTGCTGTAATTAAAGGGCCACTGTAAGTAAATATTTTCTATGCCTGTTACTAACTGCCAACCCCAAATACGCTTTTTATCAATAGCATTTCATTAACATATCTCTACCGTATATCAGAAATCTTGTCTGCAAATTTAATTGTTTTCCAAACCCACTCCGTGGGTATCCTTTGCTCTGTACCAATCCGTTTACAATACCTAGGTTTCAAAATGGCGCTTTAAACACAAAGTTATTGGTTTAAGTATTTTGAACACTCAGTGCTGAAAATAGTGGGCAGGATAACGTGACATCATCGGCGAATAAAAGATATAACTTTTAGAACGTTATGAAACTTCGTTTTGGAGAAAATATAGGTCAGTAGGTTTTAATTAATGTTTATTAACTTTAATATGTTAGTTGTTTAGCTTAAAAATTATAACAGAAAGTAATCCTTTAATATATCATGCAAATGTGGCCTGGTAGTTGAGCACTGGAGTTAAGCACTTTATTATGCAATCTTGCAATTCTGGCTCAACTTCTGTACACAGGGAAATTATGCTGTAGTTAGAGAAACAGAATACACTAAGTGCTGTAGCTAAGTATGGAAAGCTGTCTCTTTACATTATGTTGAGTAATGAGAATAGCAGGGGTTTTGCTTTCTGGAAATATTATTCACCATAGTGAATAAAGCTCTATGATTTAAAGCTTTAGTTAACCCCTTGGCTTCCAGTTTGAAATAACAGGGTTAATACACTGTAATAAAGCAACATTCTATAAATGATTGCAATGAGACAACAGCCAGTGTGTTTGGTCATAAGACAGAGTATGAAAACACCATAAGGTGGTTCATCTATCTCTTTATTACAATATCTGTTTGTAATCATAAATCCTACCTTTATAGACAAGGGAGTTGGGTGAATCACCCCTGTGTGACTCTGTGATGAGCAGTACATTTAGGCAGCAGGAGCGCAGCTGATGACAGGCAACTCATTTATGGGGTTATTTTAGGTCACTGATCCCTGTGGCTGGGATATGAACAGGAAGTTACAAGAGGCACACTATAATTAAATAGAATGGCTACAATTCATTTCCCAGGGAATATGCAATAGCCTTAACAAGGAGTGAGCAAATTAATAATGAATAGGGGTAGCAACAGGGACCCTGTACAGAGACATCAAACAGTTAATAATGCTTACATGACAACATTTGAGGCATGTAATAGATAGTATCAACAGTCGGTAACTAGTCCAATGGAAACAAAGTCCCTTTTTCACTTGCAAATGGTTACCTTCTTATTGTTAATATAATTACGATTTAAACAGTCAATGAGAAGACTGACATAAAGGTGAAATAGTATGTGTCTGGATTACTACATGGCAGCAAACTGCTGCCATCTAGTGCTCTTGGAAATGTAAAACATTGTTTAACATTCTGGCAAATCTGATGCCATATAGTGTCTCCTGAGCCTGCCTACCTGCATTTCAGCAAAAGACACTAGGAGAACAAAGTCTATTTGATAATAGAGATACATTGAAAAGGTTTTTAAATTTGTATGTTCTATCTGAATCATTAAAAAAATGTGTTTTATGACCCTTTAAATTTATCTCCAGAGCAGCAAAGCATTACTGAGACCTAGATTAAAGGGACAGTTTACTCAAAAATTTTCTCCCCTTTAATTTGCTCCCAATGATCCACTTAACCTGCTGGAGTGTATTAAATTGTTACAAGTAGCTCCTTTACCCTTATATTAGCATTTGAAATAGCTGATTTAGCATGTGGTAACCCCACCTATTCTGAAAGTTTGTGGCTGCAGGTCCAAGCTATAGATAAGCTTTGTAAACACAGCCAGCAGAAGAAATTACACTCCCAGTGGGATATAGAAGAGATAAGGTAATAAAATGTTGATTTTCCATTGTTCTCTCCAAGTACTGGTGATTGTTTTATGGACAGATATAAGATAAAGAAGCAGCTATATGTACACAATGTGATATAGGAATGAGATCTGATTATACCTACAAGCTCAACCCATTTTATTAGGTTGTGGCTTCAAAACACAAAATAAGAGCTTTAATATACACAAATAAACCTTAAAAAGCTAATTTTCATAATTTTTTTACTCTGCAGTTAGTAAAAAAAAGCAATTGTAAACACATTAAAGGAAAATTTATTTTACAGTATACTGACCCTTTAATATATCTGGTGAGTCAATGGCAATAGGCATATGTGTATATTCACCAATTACCAGCTAGCTCCCAGTTATGCATTGCTGCTCTGGAGTTAAATTAGACCTTCATACATCATTAATGTATTATACATTGTCTAACTTGCTAAAAATGTTTTTCTATAATTAAAGGGTTATTAAAAATCTTATTTTGAACAGGAAGTGCACAATTCTGTGGGACAACAACAACTCATTGCCTTGTAAGGAAAACCCTCCCAGTGCTATAGAAGGTCAGTCAGTAAAACGACCTGTACACATAAAAACAGAATATTTTTCAGCACATGAAAACAAACATTATTTATTTTTTTATGATGCAAAAATAAAAAATATGTTTAATGCTCTTTTAACCATTACAGACTTAGGTTACATTATACTTATAAACCTTACAACCCAGACGCAATAATACAAGTCCGCACAAACCAGTGCGTCAGCACAGTGCTTCTCAACCATGGTCCTCAAATAGCCCCAACAGGCCAGGTTTTAATTACAGATTAACCAGTGCACAGGTGAAGTACTCAGCTGATCAGTAACACCATGGTTACTAACCTGCTCTCACCCATCAGATGATTATTTTACCTGTGCACTGGTTCAGCTATAATGAAAACCTGACCTGTAGGGGGTACTTGAGGACCGTGGTTGAGAAACAATGCACTAGCATACCACCAATCACACTTGGAGGATGTCCAGCAGTCCCTCTTTTAACTATTTAATTTGCATATTCCCTACAGGAAACCTAGAACCAATCATAATGTCCAAATTGTTCCTCAGAAGTAACATCCGATTCTCACACCAATAATAAAAACGGAGCCCAAGGACAGTCAAACTATGTCCAAACCATACCTCAGACTCAAAGGGACATTGCATTATAAAATGTTCTCCCTTTAAAATGTGTTTCCAGTGATAAATTTTACCAGCTTCAGCATATTACATTGTTTACAAATATATCCTTTACTTTCATTTTGTCAATTGAAATAGCTGCTTTTGCCTGATGAAACTGTCCCTTATACTGAAAAATGTAATACTGCATGTTTTTCTATAGAAAAGCTATGCAAGCAAGATGCAAAAGCAGAAAATAATGCCCCAGTGAGGAGAGAGATAGCAGCCCATTTGAATGTATGTTCCTGCACCAGCATTAAAGGGACACTGAATCCACATTTTTTTCTTTCGTGATTCAGATAGAGCATGAAATTTTAAGCAACTTTCTAATTTACTCCTATTATCATTTTTTCTTCATTCTCTTGCTATCTTTATTTGAAAAAGAAGACATCTAAGCTATTTTTTGGTTCAGAACACTGGACAGCACTTTTTATTGGTGGGTGAATTTATCCACCAATCAGCAAGAACAACCCAGGTTATTCATCAAAAATGGGCTGGCATCTAACCTTACATTCTTGCATTTCAAATAAAGATACCAAGAGAATGAAGAAAATTTGATAAAATAAATTAAATTAAATTAGAAAGCTGCTTAAAATTGCATACTCTATCTGAATCACAAAAGAAAAAATGTGGGTTCAGTGTCTCTTTAAATACAAGGAACCCTTATCAGCTGCTTTGTCTGAATACATTAACCCGTCAATCCTTGGACATACACACTTACACCCAGTCTAGTAACATTAGTCAATGTTATTGATAGAGCACTATAAGAAATTATGATTACATTGATGAATTAAGAAATGTGTAAGAAATAAGTATAGTAAAATGTATTCTGCTCCCCAGTGATCAATTTTATTGCTGCAGTGTATTAAATGCTTTGCCTTTATTTTGTCATTTGAAATAGCATATTTTGCCTTCAGTAACGACTACAGAAAATCTAGGTAAACAAGAGGACCTGACAGAAACTAGTTGGAGGTGACAGTGACAGCCCAGCCTATTCAAAAGGTTGTTTCTGCAGCACATTTGTATACACTGTCCATTTAACCTTTTTTTATGCTGGGGGGCAAGTGTTTAGAATGGAACAAAGTTCTAATGTAAACACTTGCTAGAAAAATTAAATCATGCAACCGTCAATGTGATCATGTTATTTTAAGGCTATTTTTTTTGCTATCCAAAGCACAAATTAATTGCATAATTTAACATACATGTATTTAATGATAATTTGTGCAATAAAAAAATAAACATTTTTAATATTGGCTAAAATTGTAGCCAGGTGGTCAGTAAAACCCGCCTGGTGGTGCACCTGCTAAAAAGGTGCTGGAGAAAACACTGCATATGCAGTGTTTTTAATACAGTGCAGTCATTTTTAAGGTTTACTGTCACTTTAGAAATGTATCAACATTCTGCAAATTAGTTGGCAAATCCTTTTCTAACAATGGTTTATAATGCATATTTTTATAAGAATGGTTTATAATGTATATTTTCTCTACAGCAGATGCAGAAACATTGTAATTTGTATATAACTAATCTCAAACATTATTTTTAAAGTGAATGTCAATTTTGATGCTAAAGTGCCCGGTTTTAAAAATTTTATTAAAAACATGGGCACTTTAATTCATCAAAATTTACATTTCACTCCTGTTGAGAAAAACAAAACTTACCGCTCCAGCTTCCTTCACCTGTCGCAAAACCTCTTCCTGGGTCGAAAATGAGGAATCCGTCTTCCTCCAATCACGGTGTTGAATCAGACACCGATTCCCCCGGGGGGGGGGGAAGCCATGATTGGAGGATGACCTATCCATCATTTCTGACATCAGAAATGGCTTGCAACAACCGGAGGAAGCTGGAGCTGCTGTGAAGATTAAAAGGTAAGTTTGTTTTTTTTTCTCAACAGGAGTGAAATGTAAATTTTGATGAATTAAAGTGCCCCTGTTTTTAATTGAATTTTTAAAAACCGGGCACTTTAGCATCCAAATTGACATTCACTTTAAATACAGTGCAAGTAAGGTTGTCGGGCTGTCCAGTAAAATCTTCACAAAAATACCAGACACATAAATGCCCAGTTTTTTTTTTTTTTTAAATAGTTTTTATTGAGGTAAGTCAAATGGCATACAGCTTATGCATTTGAACAAATATAAACAATAACATAACATGATACATAAACTTTAAGGCATGAGGCGTGTAAACACCTCGGATAGAACACGTACCTCGTTTTTACAGAGGCCGTCATTTTAGAATCAAACTGGGCAGTACAGAACACATTTGCCCAATCTAGTGGTTATGTAACTAGGACGGCTTTAAAGACAGTAGGTAGAGTCATTAGGGCTATTGCAAAATAAAAAAAAACAGATGTTGTAGGCATAACGAGTGAGAGAGCAACGATGAGGTCTAGCTTCACAGCGTGCATTGTGTGGGAGACAAGAGAGGCCGTAATAATCCAGCCACTGGCTCTCTTGGTCGTCCCGTGTCTGGCTTCCTCACTTAACAGGGTGTCGGGGGAGGTCTCTAAGGGTGTGTCGGTAAGGTCAGGTGTTGTGCAGTCTGGTTGTGCATTGTATCAGACATGTGGGTGTCCCAAGGTTCCCAGATAAGGCAGAAATCTGACAATTTCTTACGTTCACTATAGACATAGGTCTCCATGCTTCTAATGTAGTTCACACATTCTATTACTCCCCGCCATTTGGGGGGCTGGCTTTTCTTCCAGTTTCTGGCTACCAACAGCTTTGTGGAAATGAGGATGTATGTAAGTAAATTTCGTTTAATGCTAGGGAGCGAGTCTACCCCTATATGCAGAAGCGCCAAAGCCGGTCCCAGTGTTTCAATTCTGTCAATCTTGGGCAAGACCACCAGACATGGGTCGGGGTGCCCCGTTCACCACATTCCCGCCAGCACATGGGCGAGTGATCGGGATAGAGTCTTTGCAGTTTAGTGGGTACTAAATGCCATCTCGTAATGATTTTGAAATAGAGCTCGTACAAAGTAACACAGTGAGTAGCCTTTTTAGTGATACTGATTGTTTCCTCCCATACTTCTAATGGGTAGGTAAATTGCAAGTCTTTTTCCCATGCCTCCATATGGATCCTTTTAGAGGGGATGGAGTCCCCTAATAGGCACTGATAATGCACAGTAAGAGGTTTGTAGAGTTGGAGATTGGCCCTCCATCTCTGTTCCCACAGTGTGGGGACCCTCAATTCATCTTCTAAGAAGCCCCAGGATTTCATAAGCGCTCGGAGGCGTAGGAGTGTGAAGTGAAACCTCGGGGCCACTGCAGGTAGGGCTAGCATGGTCGTATGGGCTTTCAGTCTCCTGTTATCATAGAAATCAGACAAAGAAGCCACTCCCGTGGTAGACCACGAGCTGGTGGGGATATCAGATAATCCCAGGAGGAGGCCCCGGATAGAATGTGCAGGCGAGGGGTGCGGGGCAATGAGTCTGCTATGTCTCAGTTTCAACCAGGCTTCCTGGCATCCCTTGACTATACCATTAGAGATATGAATTTTTGTCCGCCAATGCGGCGGAAGCCATAGAAGGTCCTCTAATTCCACCAGTGCCGGCAAGGAAGCCTGCTCTATCTCTCTCCATCTGGTCGCCGGCAGGTCATTGCCCCACGCTGAGGCATGGGTGATCATTGCTGCCTCATGGTATTTCCTCACATTAGGAAGACCCGCTCCACCCTTCTCTACAGGCATTTGTAGTATATGGGCTGCAACTCAAGGTCTTTTATCTTGCCAGGTGTAGGCATTGAAGACAGTCTGGAACTTCCGAGTCAGAGAGATCGGAATTGGGATGGGGATACATCGAAACGCGTATGTGAGTCTGGGTAGGACCATCATTTTGAGGGCCTCCACTCTACCGAACCACGAGATCTCACTATATCTATTGGTGGTCAATTCGAATGTAATCTCCTTCAGCAGTTTCTCATAGTTTTCTTTAATGATGATTTGTTTAGAGTGAGAGAGAAACACTCCTAGGTGTCTAATCCCCTTGGTGGACCAATTAAAAGGGTATAGGAGTCGAATGCTGTGTTCCTCCTCCAAGGGGAGGTTAAGAGAGTACACTTCAGTTTTGTTAACATTTATTTTGTAATAGGAAAGTTCGCCAAATTTCTGCAGTAAGCAAAATAATGGAGGGAGGGAATCCAAAGGATCCGTAAGGAAGACCGTGAGGTCGTCCGTGAACAGAGCCAGCTTCTGGATGGTGTGATGGAGCTGGAGCCCCTGTATTTCAGGGCATTTCCTAATGGCTGCGCCTAGGGGTTCGATCGCTAGTACGAACAGTAAGGGGGACAGGGGGCAACCCTGCCTCGTCCCGTTCGCTATCCGTATTGTAGGGGAGCAGAAACCCAAACCCCTCACCACAGCAGTGGGGCATGAATAGAGCGCCATAGCGGCTCTGATGTATGTATCCGGTAGGCCGAACGCCTCCATGGTCTGGGTTAAGTAGTCCCACCTCACTCTGTCAAACGCTTTTTCAGCGTCAAGTGACAGAGTGAGCATGGGCAGGCCCAAATCTGCCACTTCTGCGTATATGTTCAAGAGGCGGCGAGTATTATCAGAACCTTGTCTATTAAGGACAAAGCCCACTTGGTCAAGATGTATGAGTGACTGAAGATGTACATTCAGTCTGTTGGCGAGGATCTTGGCATAGATCTTGGCGTCAACATTAATGAGCGAGATGGGCCTGTAGCTGGAGCATAGCGATGGATCCTTACCCTCCTTATGGATTGTGGTGATGTTGGCCTCCAGAAATTCCGGAAGGAACTCACCGCGCTGGGCCACTCTATTAAAGAGACGGAGTAGAATTGGAGAAAGTATAGAACTGAGGTTCTGATAGAAGGTGACCGTGAATCCATCCAGTCCCGGGGCTTTGTGGGGGGCCAGATCGGCTATAGCCATGCTGACTTCCTCCAGAGTAAATTGCCGTGTTAGTGCAGCTCTGGCATCATCTGTTAATGTAGGCAGGTTCAAGTCTCCCAGGAACCGACGAATGTCGTCCGGGGTGGCTTCATTGATCTGCTCAGTCGACGCAATATTATAGAGGGAGGAGTAATAATCTGCAAAGGCCACTCCTATTGCTTTAGGGGAGTGAACTGGGCCCTGTTGGGTGGTGATGGAGGCTATCCTACTCTGCTGTGTGCGTTTTCTGAGCTTATTGGCTAACAGCCTGTCTGCTCTATTGCCTTTGTAGTAGTATAGCTGTTTAAGTCTATGTAAGTTGTCTTGCACTCGCAGGGTTTCCCGTTTGGCTATTTCTTCCCTAATGCGGCCTATCTGTTGGGATAATCGGGATTCAGGGCTTGATTTGTTAGTGGTCTCTAGAGTATAGAGGTCTCCATAGAGCTTGGCTAAAGATTGGTTACCTGATTTTCGGTGATGGGCTAACGTCTTAATGAAGTACCCTCTCAGAAACGCCTTAAAGGCTGCCCAGACCATGTCTAGGTCTGTGGTTCCTGTGTCATTATGTGTTAGAAAGTCAGTTATCTCCCTGAGAAGGGATGGCATCTCTCTCTCAGTCAGTAGGTGGTCAGAGAGCCTCCAGGGGGGTCTGGTAGTGAAGGTCTGTAATTCGGAAAAGTCTAGGTAGACCATGTCATGATCTGACCATGTGCATGGTTGGATAGTTGGATTCGTCATTTTGTCTAAGGACCAGGAGTCGCATATGACATAGTCGATCCTTGAGAACGAGTTGTGGGCTTTAGAATAGTGTGTGAAATCTGTGTTTGAAGGGGCTAAGCATCTCCATGCATCGTATAGGTTATGTTGGAACATAAGTTTTCGGAAGGCATTGGAGAGTGACGAGACATTTCTTCTGAGTGGGTGGTAAGGAAAGATCTCTTGTCTTTGCGTGGGTCCCACACCATATTAAAGTCTCCTCCTATGACTAGATGGCCTCTTTTAAGCTGGTCAACCCTGGCGAGGAACCGCCTTACGAAGGGGATCTGTTTTGCGTTTGGTGCATATACTGAGGCTAAGGTATATTGTACGCCATTAAGCGTACAAATTAGTATAAGGTATCTACCCTCAGTATCTTTCTCTACATGGTCTAGTGTGAAGGTTAAGTCTCTACTGAGTAGGATTGCCACTCCACGGGTCTTCCCTGCAGTATTTGAAGCCATTTCGCAAATGGGGAAATATCGTGAGTACCTAATGGTGTGAGAGTCCCCTGACCAATGTGTCTCCTGGAGAAACAAGATATGGACCTTGTGGGTATGGATATAATTAAGCAAAAGTTTCCTCTTCGTTGGGGAGTTTAGTCCTTGTGCGTTAAGAGTAGCTATTTGAATTGGGGCCATTATTAATATCAGTTGCGGGTAAAGGAAAGGGTAGGGTCCGGGTGGGAAATATGGCGGTTGCACTGTTTACTGTCGAGGAGCCAGACACGGGAATCTACCAAACTGGAGTGCCTGCTGTGATTGAAAAATCAAATGTCCTAAATATTACTCTAAGGAGGAAGTGGTGAGGAAAAAAAAAAGTGTCAAGAAAATCACTTTCGCAATGAGTGTCTCCCCTGAAGTCTATCAGGTGGACACAACTATGTTTGTGGGGCGGAGATTAGCAAAAGGCAGCCATAATCCCGCCAAACCCAGAAAGCAGCTTTGCTTTCACGATATAAACATGGATATAACATAACATACTCAAATAAACTTGTAACATAGCAAACATTAATGAACATGAACATATAATTGTAATTAAACCAGAGGGGGGATGTTCTCCACTCTCAAACCAAGTAGGTATTTGGCAAGGGGTGTGAGGTAACATGTAATCAGGACTGTGTAGGTATCTGACCGTGAGTCATGGCGGGGTTAAAGAGTCGGTGTGTTTTGGTCATCCCAGATATCTAATGCATTGTCAAGTGCAGTAGGGGGTCTTCCGTCTACAGTCAGAGCTGGGTCTGTCACTGAGCAAAATTGAGCTTATAGTATGGCATTAATTGGGCTGTTACCTCAGGCCTTACTGTCTTGAAGAAGCGATAGTGGTTCTAGTACCCTTGACAGTTGAATGTTGTTACACTAATATGTAGAGGTGAGGGTGATGTGGTCTCACTAGTTGTGGAGTCATGGAAAAGGTCAGGAGGTATAGTGTAGAGTCAGTAATCTGGGTCCTTATCATGGTATTTCACAGTCCGGTAATGTTGTAATAAAGGTTCTATTCAGTCCATGTTAGGTTGAAGAATAGTCCAGTCTGATCACATTAGACACTACTGGTGTATGTATTGAACATTCTATGGTTAGGGTGGCAATAAAAACAATGACAACCTGTATTCAAACTACTGTATACATTAAAGTTATCAATTAAACCGCTAGTTTATGGAAATATAAAGTCAGTCAATTCAAGTTGGTATGGTATCTGAAAGTCTCACCCATCTTCATCTGTGGTCTTGAGCCCCTCTTGGAGGGTATACGTGGGAGAAACCCAACGTCTCTGGATAAGTGTCAAATTGTGTTCATAGGGCTGTAAGCGGATTCCCTATGTATCTTCTGTTAGGGGTGAATCTCTAGTGTCCAATGATCTTTTGGAAGTGGATATTGGACGTTGTGGAAGTGGCCTCCAGGTTGGTGCAGCGGCCCGAAGTCCATTGCTCTTGGTGGGGCCCGGTTCGTGATCTTCTGGATCCGGCGGGAATAGTTCCCATTTCTGCAAAAGTTATCTGGCTTGTTGCGGTGTTGTGGCGAGATATTGTTGGCTATCTTTGGTGATGAACAGACGCACTGGGTAGCCCCATCTATATTTGAATCCCTTATCCCTAAGGATCTTTGTGTATGGTTGGTAATACCTTCGGAGCTGAAGCGTGTGTGGAGAAAGATCAGGGAAGATCTGCAAGTCGGCATATTTGTCTGGTAATGACTTTTCTCTAGCAAGAGCTCTGAGGATCTTTTCTCGGAATGTGTAGTAGTGGAGCTTGGCTATAACATCACGAGGTTTCCCCTCGTCTGCAGATCTAGGTCTGACCGCTCTATGCGCTCTGTCGATAAGGGTTTCATTGCCTAGGTCGGGACCCAGTGTCACTTTAAATAGGTCCTGCAGGTAAGTGTCTAGGTCCTGGGGTGAGACAGTCTCTGGAATCCCTTTAATTCGTATGTTATTACGGCGTGACCTGTCCTCCCGGTCCGCCAATTTTGGTTCTAGGTCTGTTATCTGACCGGCCAAACATTGAGAATAGCTGAGGAGGTTCGTATGATCCACTGCAAGATCTTCCTGTCTGCGCTCAAGTGCATCTGTGCGTTCCCCAATGCTGCCTATATCTTTTTTAAGGTCAGCATGGGACTTGTCAAATTTCTTCGATAGGGAGTCATGATGGGATGCTAGTAATGTTGTGATAGAGTCCATTAGGTTGTTTGGGGCACCCTCTATTGATGTTAGTCGAGAGGCCCTTTTTGTTAATGTTTTGCCAGGGTGGGTATCCGAGAGGCTCCCAGTGTCAGACCCCTCATCTTCAGTTCTGGTATGTGTCATCCTATTTGGATGCTGGAAATGGTCAGCGACCGTTCTCTTTGGGGTATTGTGTGATTTTTGTTTTCTTTTATAAAGCTGAGACATCCTGTATCAGTGCCCCTGAGCATAAACTTAAGCTGTCTTGCTTTTCTCCCCTTTGTTATATTGTCTTCCTTCAGTGGGAATCCGCTTACTTTGGTATGTTAGTTAGGTGCTCATGGGTTGGCGGGGGTGTGGGCTGTTGGTAAGTGGGCTTACATGTTAAGGCGTCTTAAGGCCTCTTGGTAGAAAGGGGGAAACTATAGGCGTTTCTTGGGGTCCTAGTCACTACTGTAACATAGGAAAATCTGTTAGCTTGCCCAAAGTATACTTCTGTACAACTAATCTTTCTCCTGGGGTATTACCTCTGTAGGGCGATGTAGGATAAGGTATTAGGGGTATGACCCGCAGGCAAGGTGGGCCGGCGGGAAAGGGGGGAGAGAGATCAGGTTACGTGGTATATGCAACCTCTGGGGCAATCTAGGTTGCAACTGGGCAGTCTTCAATGATTGGGCAGATGCTGAGTTTTATGCCTTCCAGAAGTAAGCAAAATGACTTTGATATAATACAAATCCTATGTTGTTGGAAGTCTCAGGGCTTAAAAGCCTATATCACTGTTTGATTTGAATCCCCCTTAACTGGCAGAGCTCTAGAGCCTGGGGGGCGAAAACACAAACTTGCGAGGGTTACTAAATCTGAGGCCCATCCACTGCACTGCAGTTTAAATTATCCCCTTGAAATAATAAGTCCGTGGTTAACTGGGAGCAAAGGAGCAAGAGATATGGTCTGTCTTTAAAATAACGTCTGAGCTCCCGAACTCCCGATATAGCACCTCAGTGCACAAAGCTAGGGGGATTAGTAGATGCAAGGTACTATTTCAGCTGGTCGGGACTAATGCGGCAGTAGCACAAGAAGGGCTCAGGGGAGGTAAGATGGCGTCTTTTCGCGCCACAGGACCCCAGCAACAAAAATGGAGTTAGCGGACTGCTGTACTTACCCACTCGGCCCCTCACCACCTCTCGACCGGAACACTTTTCCAGGGCGCTGCATGAGACTAAGCACCCTCCGGTAACTTCTGGGAACTTCTGTGGGGGTCCGAGCGGGATCGCGTACAGGGGCGGGTTGCCCAGCTTCACACTCCCAGGTCCGATCTAAGGGAGTCACTGTGGATAGTGCCTCTTCAGCTCCGGAGCGGAGCCCCGACCCTCCGGCGCTGAAGACTGGCTGCAGTTGGGTACGATGTTAGGCTGCGCTAGAATGGCGTGCAAATCTCACCGCAGTAGGCCTCTCAGAGTCTGTGCAACAGCTCCGGCTGAATGCACAATTTCTATAATGGTCAGTCTTTTGAGCGGTCCCACAGGCAGGGTGACTTAGGAGAAGTAGCAATTCCCAATTATCCAGTTTATATCCACAGAAAACAAGGTTTTATTCGTTTTTCTACCCAGAGCAGCACTCTGCTGCGACTACTCAGTCAGGCAGTTAACTCCGCCCCCCCAAATGCCCAATTTTTAAAGTTACTGGGGCCGAATTATCATATTGCAAGCGGATCTTGTCCGCCGCACATCGATAAATGCCGACAGCATACGCTGTCGGCATTTATCATTGCACAAGCATTTCTAGTAAAATGCTTGTGTAATGCTGCCCCCTGCAGCGGGTGTCAATCAACCCAATCGCGCAGAAACAGGTGCATATGGGGCATGATAAATCGGCCCCAGTGACTTTACAAACTGGGCATTTATGCGTCTGGTATTTTTGTGAAGATTTTACTGGACAGCCCGACAACCTCCACTTGCACTGTATTTAAAGTGAATGTCAATTTTGATGCTAAAGTGCCCAGTTTTTAAAAAATTTATTAAAAACAGGGGCACTTGCTCCTCTCTCCTTTCAGCTACATATTTGTTATCTCTCAATGCATTACAAATATGGAGCAGAAAGGAGAGAGGAGCAGAAAAGGGGGGGGGGTAAATCATGTCTGTTTACATGTGTTACTGGCAACCATGGGGTAAAGTCACTGCTCAGAAAAACATGCATGGTGGGATGAAGAGTGAGGGCTAGGGTAGAGCTGTTGGGAGGGTACACTGTGTATATCATCATGCCCAGTCACTAACAAATTGTCCAGTATTATTGTGGAGGACTTTTGGCAAACGTAAGTGCAAGAGAACATTAGAGCAAGAGCAGAAAAAGAACAAGGTTTCTTGTCACAGACTCTTATTCATACCCAAGCGGTTATGACCCCATATCCTGTTCTTTTTCTGCTCTTGTGCTATTAATAGTCTTGAAGATATGGTGGTGCTACTGATTTTACATATGGCGGAGTCTTTTGCTGTGACTCTTATAGTGTGCACATCTTGTACACAGGTACTGAAATGGATTTACTCATTGCAAGAGAGCATTAGAAAATGAAAACTATACTCATATTCATTTTGTTTTGTTTTTAAGCACTAAGCAGTTCTTCAAATGTGCATTTCTTTTCACAAATAGAATGTGCTAAAAAATATCTTTGTCTTGTACCATTTAAATACCTATACTAATCAGTCAAGGGCACATTTGAAACAGATATGTAGATAAGCAATTATACTAGGATGATCCACTTTGACTGTTTTAATAAGATTCATGACCATATGCACTCTTTACTGTACACATGCTGAAGAAAATGCTGATACAGCAGAAACAAAGAAACTGCATCTATCCTGAATAATAACTTCCAACGCATATATCAAAAGGTGGGAAGAACTGATAAGTTATAATGTAACACACCATTTATTTAACGGCACACTCAAGCCTCATGACGTTTATGGACACAGAGGTACTGTCCGATTTTGGGACATAAATCCCTTGGTCTTCTGACAAGTTATACATTTCAATTTTTTTACCCTGTGCATAGTAAAAGGGATTTATACAGACTGGGAAGAGGAAATAAAAATAGCATCTGTACATGGACAAAATATGAAGGTGGTGTATGGCAGCAGATCCCTCTAATGGGGTGAGGTTTTGTGATAAGGTAGCCTTTTTTTGCCTATGTCGTCAGTTATGTCCCCCTATCTAGATATTCTATTTGGTATTATGTTTCTCTGACTTGAATCTGGATACTCTGGTATTTTTTTCCCCTAACCTATGGTCTATGTTGGCACTTTGCTCTCCTTACCTGGGTATGTGGTATTATGTTTCGCTGAGCTGAATGTTCTATGTGGACTATTCTGGCATTATGTTCCCCTCTGACCTGTTTCCCTATTAGGTATTCTCCTCCCTGGATTGTTTTGTGAGTTTCTTTATTATTCTTAGTGTTAAAGTATTTGCTTATGGTTTGACCATAGCCTATAAAGTGGTACACATTTGTTATTTGATTTTACACTGAATTTGTCTGCTAGTTTATCTGGTCTGTTATCAGCAGCGCTGGTGTCCTTTTTCTTTGCTATGTGTTGAAAGCCATTATATAGCAAGCTTTTCAGCTGGTTTAATCACTGGTCAAATTATGAATGGGGTTACTGGCTGTACATATGCCTTAAATGCACCAAATTGGTTTAGATGGAAAAAGAAAAACACAACCTTTTCCAGTTCACTAATGTCTCTGTTCACTCATTCTCCTATCCCATCCTCATATTTATTTTGTGTGTGTGTGAATATACACACACACACAGAGTGGAACATTTACTAGTCCCCTCAGTGTTAAAAATAGGAAAAAGTAAAACTTTTCAACTTGTATGGATTATATATATATATATATATATATATATATATATATATATATATATATATATATATATATATATATATATATATATATATATATATATATATTCATTCATATGATGATTATATGAAAGATAATACAAATAAAAACTAAAGGGTTAAGATTATTACTTCTTTCTCTAACCAATATTATTATTTTACTACTCCTTTTAAGCGAGACAACACCCAGGGGTAACAATATCTATGAGTCTTTAGAGGACAGAAACTAGTCAGACTATTGTCTTAAAGGGACCGTATTTATCAATTTTCATATAACTGCCTGTAATAGACACCACTATAAAGAATAATATGCACAGATACTGATCTAGAAATCCGGTATAAAAACCTTTTAAAAACTTATTTAGAATCTCCCAGTTTAGCTCCATTGAAAAGGTTAGCTGGAATACGCACTGAAAGTGGTATTATAGCAAAAAGAGCAGCCCCCCCCCTATGAAAAGACTCTACACAAAAAAAAGAGTGTGCTGGAGAAGATGTACTTCAGTATACTTCTAAAACTTTGGGGCTTGTTTTGGAGTCTGAAAATCAGTGCAATGTTATTTAAATATATATATATATATATATATATAAACCTATATATTCTATATAAATAGATCATCTACAAAACATTTATGCAAAGAAAAATCTAGTGTATAATGTCCCTTTAATCTTTAAGTTTATTTTTCTAAAATGTCTAATTGCTATAGGTTATTTATTCATAATGGCGCAGGAGCACTTTATTTGTTGTTAATGTCTCTGTTTATTTCTGTGTGTAGAAATTAAATGTGCATGTTGCATGGTTGTGGGTATTCAAATTTTGAGTATAGCTGGTTAATGGAGGCAACCAAAGGTCTAAAACCCTTATGGAGGGATCTGCCAAAGTCTTCTATTATAATGTCGGCTGAAAACGTCCATACAAAATATGTGGCTACCACATTCAATACGGAAGCAGCAGGTGATATGGTGTTTTTTTAAAGGTGACATTACTAATCAAAACCCTAATAAACCTGGTCTCAACATTTGTTCCAATAAGAGACCACGTAATGTTGGAAAACATAATTTATGCTTACCTGATAAATTTATTTCTCTTGTAGTGTATCCAGTCCACGGATCATCCATTACTTGTGGGATATTCTCCCTCCCAACAGGAAGTTGCAAGAGGATCACCCACAGCAGAGCTGCTATATAGCTCCTCCCCTCACTGCCATATCCAGTCATTCGACCGAAACAAGCCGAGAAAGGAGAAACCATAAGGTGCAGTGGTGACTGTAGTTTAATTAAAATTTAGACCTGCCTGAAAAGGACAGGGCGGGCCGTGGACTGGATACACTACAAGATAAATAAATATATCAGGTAAGCATAAATTATGTTTTTCTTGTTAAGTGTATCCAGTCCACGGATCATCCATTACTTGTGGGATACCAATACCAAAGCTAAAGTACACGGATGATGGGAGGGACAAGGCAGGAACTTAAACGGAAGGAACCACTGCCTGTAGAACCTTTCGCCCAAAAACAGCCTCCGAAGAAGCAAATGTATCAAATTTGGAAAATTTGGAAAAAGTATGAAGCAAAGACCAAGTCGCAGCCTTGCAAATCTGTTCAACAGAGGCCTCATTTTTAAAGGCCCAGGTGGAAGCCACAGCTCTAGTAGAATGAGCTGTAATCCTTTCAGGAGGGTGCTGTCCAGAAGTCTCATAGGCTAAACGGATTATACTCCGAAGCCAAAAAGAAAGAGAGGTTGCCGAGGCCTTTTGACCTCTCCTCTGTCCAGAGTAAACAATAAACAGGTTAGATGTTTGGCGAAAATCTTTAGTAGCCTGTAAGTAAAACTTCAAGGCACGGACTACGTCTAGATTATGCAAAAGACGTTCCTACGTTGAAGAAGGATTAGGACATAATGATGGAACAACAATCTCTTGATTGATATTCTTGTTAGAAACCACCTTAGGTAAAAATCCAGGTTTTGTACGCAGAACAACTTTATCTGAATGAAAGATCAGATAAGGAGAATCACAATGTAAGGCAGATAACTCCGAGACTCTTCGAGCCAAGGAAATAGCCATCAGAAAAAGAACTTTCCATGATAGAAGTTTGATATCAATAGAATGAAGGGGTTCAAACGGAACCCCTTGAAGAACTTTAAGAACCAAGTGTAAGCTCCATGGAGGAGCAACAGGTTTAAACACAAGCTTAATTCTAACTAAAGCCTGACAAAATGCCTGAATGTCTGGAACTTCTGCCAGACGCTTTTGTAAAAGAATAGACAGAGCAGAAATCTGTCCCTTTAAAGAACTAGCTGATAGTCCTTTGTCCAAACCCTCTTGAAGGAAGGACAATATCCTAGGAATCCTAACCCTACTCCATGAGTAATTCTTGGATTCACACCAATGAAGATATTTACGCCATATCTTGTGGTAAATTTTCCTGGTGACAGGCTTTCGTGCCTGTATTAAGGTATCAATTACTGACTCGGAGAAGCCACGCTTTGATAGGATCAAGCGTTCAATCTCCATGCAGTCAGTCTCAGAGAAAGTAGATTCGGATGATTGAAAGGACCTTGTATTAGAAGGTATTGTCTCAGAGGCAGAGTCCATGGTGGAAAGGATGACATGTCCACTAGGTCTGCATACCAGGTCCTGCGTGGCCACGCAGGCGCTATCAATATCACCAATGCTCTCTCCTGTTTGATTTTGGCAATCAGACGAGGGAGCAGAGGAAACGGTGGAAACACATAAGCCAGGTTGAAGAACCAAGGCGCTGCTAGAGCATCTATCAGTGCCGCTTCTGGGTCCCTGGACCTGGATCCGTAACAAGGAAGCTTAGCTTTCTGGCGAGACGCCATGAGATCCAATTCTGGTTTGCCCCAACGGAGAACCAATTGAGCAAACACCTCCGGATGGAGTTCCCACTCCCCCGGATGAAAACGATTTAGAAAATCCGCCTTCCAGTTCTCTACACCTGGGATATGGATCGCTGACAGGTGGCAAGAGTGAGTCTCTGCCCAGCGAATTATCTTGGAGACTTCTGACATCGCTAGGGAACTCCTGGTTCCCCCTTGATGGTTGATGTAAGCCACAGTCGTGATGTTGTCCGACTGAAATCTGATGAACCTCAGTGTTGCTAACTGAGGCCAAGCTAGAAGAGCATTGATTATTGCTCTTAACTCCAGAATATTTATTGGGAGGAGTTTCTCCTCCTGAGTCCATGAACCCTGAGCCTTCAGGGAGTTCCAGACTGCACCCCAACCTAGAAGGCTGGCATCTGTTGTTACAATTGTCCAATCTGGTCTGCGAAAGGTCATACCCTTGGACAGATGGACTCAAGATAACCACCAGAGAAGAGAATCTCTGGTTTCCTGATCCAGATTTAGTAGAGGGGACAAATCTGTATAATCCCCATTCCACTGACTGAGCATGCATAATTGCAGCGGTCTGAGATGCAGGCACGCAAATGGCACTATGTCCATTGCCGCTACCATTAAGCCGATTACTTCCATGCACTGAGCCACCGTGGGGCGCGGAATGGAGTGAAGAACACGGCAAGCATTTAGAAGTTTTGATAACCTGGACTCCGTCAGGTAAATTTTCATTTCTACAGAATCTATTAGAGTCCCTAGGAAGGAAACCCTTGTGAGAGGAGATAGAGAACTCTTTTCTTCGTTCACTTTCCACCCATGCGACCTCAGGAATGCCAGAACTATCTCTGTATGAGATTTGGCAATTTGAAAGCTTAACGCCTGTATCAGGATGTCGTCCAGGTAAGGAGCCACCGCTATGCCTCGCGGTCTTAGGACCGCCAGAAGTGAGCCCAGAACCTTTGTAAAAATTCTTGGGGCTGTAGCCAACCCGAATGGAAGAGCTACAAATTGGTAATGCCTGTCTAGAAAGGCAAACCTTAGGAACTGATGATGATTCTTGTGAATCGGAATGTGAAGGTAGGCATCCATTAAGTCCACTGTGGTCATGTACTGACCCTCTTGGATCATGGGTAAAATGGTTCGAATAGTTTCCATCTTGAATGACGGAACTCTGAGGAATTTGTTTAGGATCTTTAAATCCAAAATTGGTCTGAAGGTTCCCTCTTTTTTGGGTACCACAAACAGATTTGAATAAAACCCCTGTCCTTGTTCCGTCCACGGAACTGGATGGATCACTCCCATTACAAGGAGATCTTGTACGCAGCTTAGGAATGCCTCTTTCTTTATCTGGTTTGCAGATAATCTTGAAAGGTGAAATCTCCCTTGTGGAGGAGAAGCTTTGAAGTCCAGAAGATATCCCTGAGATATGATCTCCAACACCCAGGGATCCTGAACATCTCTTGCCCACGCCTGGGCGAAGAGAGAGAGTCTGCCCCCTACTAGATCCGTTATCGGATAGGGGGCCGCTCCTTCATGCTGTCTTAGAGGCAGCAGCAGGCTTTCTGGCCTGCTTGCCCTTGTTCCAGGACTGGTTAGGTTTCCAGGCCTGCTTGGATTGAGCAAAAGTTCCCTCTTGTTTTGAAGCAGAGGAAGTTGATGCTGCACCTGCCTTGAAATTTCGAAAGGCACGAAAATTAGACTGTTTGGCCTTTGATTTGGCCCTGTCCTGAGGAAGGGTATGACCCTTACCTCCAGTAATGTCAGCAATAATTTCTTTCAAACCAGGCCCGAATAAGGTCTGCCTCTTGAAAGGAATGTTGAGTAATTTAGACTTTGAAGTCACATCAGCTGACCAGGATTTGAGCTATAGCGCCCACCGCGCCTGGATGGCGAATCCGGTATTCTTAGCCGTTAGTTTAGTCAAATGAACAATGGCATCAGAAACAAATGAGTTAAGCTAGCTTAAGAGTTCTAAGCTTGTCAACAATTTCAGTCAATGGAGCTGTATGGATGGCCTCTTCCAGGGCCTCAAACCAGAATGCCGCCGCAGCAGTGACAGGCACAATGCATGCAAGGGGCTGTAAAATAAAACCTTGTTGAATAAGCATTTTCTTAAGGTAACCCTCTAATTTTTTATCCATTGGATCTGAAAAAGCACAACTGTCCTCAACCGGGATAGTGGTACGCTTTGCTAAAGTAGAAACTGCTCCCTCCACCTTAGGGACTGTCTGCCATAAGTCCCGTGTAGTGGCATCTATTGGAAACATTTTTCTAAATATAGGAGGTGGGGAAAAGGGCACACCGGGCCTATCCCACTCCTTACTAATAATTTCTGTAAGCCTTTTAGGTATTGGAAAAACATCAGTACTCACCGGCACTGCATAGTATTTATCCAGCCTACACAATTTCTCTGGCACTGCAATTGTGTCACAGTCATTCAGAGCAGCTAATACCTCCCCAAGCAATACACGGAGGTTCTCAAGCTTAAATTTAAAATTAGAAATCTCTGAATCAGGTCTCCCGATTCAGAGACGCAGTATCAGACATGGCTCTTACAGCATCTACGCGCTCTGTATCTCGTCTAACCCCAGAGCTATCGCGCTTGCCTCTCAATTCAGGCAATCTGGATAATACCTCTGACAGGGTATTATTCATGATTGCAGCCATGTCCTGCAAAGTAATCGCTATGGGCATCCCTGATGTACTTGGCGCCATATTAGCGTGCGTCCCTTGAGCGGGAGGCGAAGGGTCCGACACGTGGGGAGAGTTAGTCGGCATAACTTCCCCTTCGACAGACCCCTCTGGTGACAATTCTTTTATAGATAAAGACTGATCTTTACTGTTTAAGGTGAAATCAATACATTTAGTACACATTCTCCTATGGGGCTCCACCATGGCTTTTAAACATAATGAACAAGTATCCTCTGTTTCAGACATGTTTGTACAGACTAGCAATGAGACTAGCAAGCTTGGAAAACACTTTAAAGCAAGTTAACAAGCAATATAAAAAACGTTACTGTGCCTTTAAATGAAACAAATTTTGACAAAATTTGAAATAATAGTGAAAAAAGGCAGTTACACTAACGAAATTTTTACAGTGTATGTAACAAGTCAGCAGAGCATTGCACCCACTTGCAAATGGATGATTAACCCCTTAATACCAAAACGGGAATAATAAATGACAAAAACGTTTTTTAAACACAGTCACAACAACTGCCACAGTCTACTGTGGTTGTTACCCTCCTCAAACACGACTTTGAAGCCTTTTGAGCCCTTCAGAGATGTCCTGTATCATGCAGAAGGAAGCTGAGTGTCTCAGTCTGTAATTCTAGCTGCGCAGAAAAGCGCTAAAATAGGCCCCTCCCACTCATATTACAACAGTGGAAAGCCTCAGGAAACTGTTTCTAGGCAAAAATCAAGCCAGCCATGTGGAAAAAACTAGGCCCCAATAAGTTTTGTCACCAAACATATATAAAAACGATTAACATGCCAGCAAACGTTTTATATTACACTTTTATAAGAGTATGTATCTCTGTTAATAAGCCTGATACCAGTCGCTATCACTGCATTTAAGGCTTAACTTACATTAATCCGGTATCAGCAGCATTTTTCTAGCAAATTCCATCCCTAGAAATATGTTAACTGCACATACCTTATTGCAGGAAAACCTGCACGCCATTCCCCCTCTGAAGTTACCTCACTCCTCAGAATATGTGAGAACGGCAGTGGATCTTAGTTACTTCTGCTAAGATCATAGAAATCACAGGCAGATTCTTCTTCTAATGCTGCCTGAGATGAAACAGTACACTCCGGTACCATTTAAAAATAACAAACTTTTGATTGAAGTTAAAAAACTAACTATAATACACCACTCTCCTCTTACTATGTCCATCTTTGTTGAGAGTTGCAAGAGAATGACTTGATATGGCAGTGAGGGGAGGAGCTATATAGCAGCTCTGCTGTGGGTGATCCTCTTGCAACTTCCTGTTGGGAAGGAGAATATCCCACAAGTAATGGATGATCCGTGGACTGGATACACTTAACAAGAGAAAATATATTTTTAGGATTTTAGCAGCTCTCATCCTATTGGCTGATTTGAATTCTTCAGCCAATAGGAATGCAATGGCACCCCAATATAAAAGGGGTACCTTGCATTCAATCTTCAGTGTGCTGCATCGATCGCATGAAGAGGATCCTCCACGCTGGATGGCTCTCCAGTCGCCGGTCCTGTTCTGCGGTCACCTCCGCTATGTGCCGCCTTCGCCCTGGATGAAGATAGACATGCCCATACAAATGCCCCTTTAGGGGCAATGGGTATCTTAGGTTTTTTTTAAACTAATTTTTTTTTATTTTGGGGGGTTGGTTGGGTGTTGGGTTTTACTGTTAGGGGGGACTTTGTAATTTTTTAATGTAAAAGAGATGTTTAACTTAGGGCAATGCCCTACAAAAGGCCCTTTTAAGTGCTATTGGTAGTTTGTTAGGTTAGGGGGTGTTTTTATTTTGGGGTGGTATTTTTGTTTTTATAGGGCTATTAGATTAGGTTTAATTTTTATTATTTTGGATAATTTTGTTTATTATTTTTGTAATCTTAGAGTTTTTTTATTTTTCGTAATTTTAGTGTTTGTTATTTTTTATAATGTTATGTTTTTTTTGTTTTTTTTGTAGTGTTAGGATTTTTAAATTTTGTAACTTAAGTTTTTTATTTTTCGTTAATTTTTTTATATAGTAATGTAAGGTTAATTTACAGTTTAATCTTAGTTTTTTTTATTTCATAGGTATGTTTTTATTTATTTTAAGATAGTTATATTGTAAATTTAATTTTAAGTATAGGGGATAGTTAGGTTTAGGGGTTAATAGTTTAATTTAGTGTGTTGCAATGGGGGGACTGGCGGTTTAGGGGTTAATAACTTTATTATAGTAATAGCGATGTGGGTGGCCGGCGGTTTAGGGGTTAATAACTTTATTATAGTAGTAGCAATGTGGGGGGCCGGTGGTTTAGGGGTTAATAGTTTTATTTAGTGCCGGTGATGTCGGGGGCGGCAGTTTAGGTGTTAATAACTTTATTTTGTGTCGGCGACAGCAGATTAGGGGTATTTAGACTAGGGGTTTATGTTAGGGTGTTAGGTTTTAACATAACTTTCTTTTCCCCATAGACATCAATGGGGATTGCCTTATAGCGATCACCATTCCATGATGGCAGGTGTTAGTTTTTTTTCTAACACTTTCTCTACATTGATGTCTATGGGGGAAAACGTGCATGAGCACATCTAGTCAGGCCTTGATTTTTGTACCATAACGCACCATGGTTTTTGCACCATAACGCTCAACAAAAGAAGTTTATTCCGTAACTTGTAATGGCAGCGCTATGGAGAGTGTGATACTGCTATTTTTTTTTTTATTATTTACGCAACCGGTTTAGCGCATAATTTGTAATCTGGGTGAATATGAGCAAATATATAATTTATAACTTTACATTGCCCCCCTCACGTCTCACTGATGTTTACCTACTATACTGCGAGAAGCAGATTAATTGTATTGCAGGATTCTTGTAATTTAATAAAATCTCCTAGAAATCCTAAATTTTGATAATTTTAAACACAAATGTTTCTCAGCCCACTTTATAAAATATGCTTTGGTGCAATACATATATAGACTTACCTTAGTACAGTAGTTTATAAAATATCTCTATATAAATACTAAGTGACATTTTTTTAAATCTTGTCACATTTGTTTTTAATAGAGGAGACAATTTTTACTGGAATTTGGAACTTTCTGCATAACAATCACATTTCGATCAACAATATGTTTATTAGTGCTGTCATTGCATAGTAATGGTTATATTAATTACATTTTAAAATAACAACTTATATTTCTCATAGTTGCAATTGCTAATGTAATGTTAACATATTACAAATGCCAATACCTATTAATTTTCATGTTATGCACATATGTTAAAGGGACAATGTACTGTAAAACTTTCTGCCCTTTAATTTTATTCCACTGACCTGCTGGTATGTCTTAAATTATTTACAAATAACTGATTTACCTTTATTTTGGGATCGGAAATAGCTGTTTACTTTTAATATACTAAAAAAATCAATACTTGAGTATTGGCTTTAGAAAAACTATGCAACCATAGCAAGCAGAAGAATGTACTCTCCCAAGTGGGGGTAGGAGTGATAAGTAATAAAACATTAATTTTCCTTTTTTCTTGTACTTTGGATCAATTGCGTGTGTAGAAAGTGATATTAACCTGCAAGCTCAGTCCATTTTATAAGTTGTGGTTTTAAACAACAAAATCAGCTATTTCATATATTAAATTCAATCTAAAGGAACAATTTGTGACACATTTTATGCTCTGCTATTGGTATAACAAGTCATTGTAAACACATTAAGGGAAACCTGATTTTACAGTACATTGCCCATATTGTTAATGACATGCTATAAATGCAAACAAATTAAGTACATAGTCAGAATATTTGATAAATAATATGCATTATTGCATAGAGCTTACAAGTTTTAGAACATAGAAACCTCCCTCATTTTAAGTTAGTTGACTGTGATGAAAATTTAGTAATAAAACAATTTTAAATTAATAAAAAAAAAAATCTGTGTATCTCCTTAAGACCAATCTATGACTGATCAGATCTTACCTTTACGCCATCGTTTTTCTTGTTGCTACCACTTTTTCCTCCTAGGAAGAGAAAGTAGACAGTGAGAAGACCCAGTGCAGGGACCACCAGGACACAGAAGACGAGAAGAAGCATTATGAAAATGATGGTGATTGACACAAAACCAGAAAAAGAAAAAAAGGTAGCCAAGAGGGTTCAATATAAAACTCCACAAGGCAACTTCTTCACTGTGATAGACATTTCACTCAGCAAAAGGTTGTTGTGAACATTTGCAAACCCGATATCCAAATGAAAATTGTTCCTAGGTCCAGCTCTTGAGGGATAAGAATTTCTTATGAGTTTTCCACTTTCTTTACATTTGCCAGGAACACTTGGTTGATTACTTCTGTCTGTTATCGTTCTAAACTCCCCTATTTTCCCTCTTTTTCTATTTTTGCTCTCTGTTGCAAAGCACTTTTTATAATCTACCCCTGTTACTTTATCTCTTATCACTCTGCCTTTTTCTCTTCAATATTTTGACCATCTCTGTCAATGCATAATAGGCTTTTAGGTTTTTTTTTTCTTTCCCCTTTCAGCGTGACCTCCTCTCTCTCTCTCGCGCTCCTTCTCTAATTTTAGCCCATTAACTCTGTGGTCATTTGAAGCATAAAGTGCATGAAGACAGCTGCACAAGTGGATGATAAACAGTTGTCCTTTAGCTTCTCTCAACTCATGGTTCAGTCCTTAAATTTACGCAGAAAATTCCCAGGCCGATCTCTCCAAGAGCACTGAGACAGTGACTGTAAATAAGACTATGGTTTAATATTTGTGTGTGTGTATGTATGTATAAATAAATATATATATTTGCTAATATGCTAATCCTAAGTCATTTAATATATCCCTGGACCTAAAGGGACATGAAACCCCAAAAAATGATTTCATGATTTAGGTAGAACATACAATTTTAAACAACTTGCCAGTTAACTTATATTATCACATTTGCTTCATATCATTTGTTGAAGGAGCAGCAATTCACTACTGGTTTGTAACTGGTGAGCCAATGACAATCGGTATATATATGCAGCCACCAATCAGCAGCTAGAACCTAGATTCTTTGCTCCTTCTGAGCTTACCTAGATAAACCTTTCAGCAAAGGATAACAAGAGAAGGAAACAAATTAAATAATAAAAGTAAATTGGAAAGTTTTTTTAAAATTGCATGCTCTTTCTGAATTATGAAAGAAAAAACTGGTTTCATGTCCCTTTAATCTATTTCAAATCATGTTGATTGCCCCAGTAGTTTTCTTTTTCTTCAGATGTGTCCAGGCTATTAAAAGCCTGGCACCACACAATATCTTAACTTTAAAAGACATTGAACAGAAGAAAAAAAAAAAACTCTTAAATAACAGTGAAATTTGTAAAGGGTTAAAACTCCATTCAAATGTATTAATCACTTAAAAATACAGTCTGGCGTGTATATTACTACCACTGTGATATGCAAGCTATGTGTGAGAGCAAATCATTTTCTGTAGGCAGGAGGGGCGAGATTACATATACGGTGCAGGCTTCAGCGCAAGAGCTGCAACCTGTGACGTCCTCCTTAATTTCACCTTGCACATCGGGCTATTGCATATACGGCGCCAGCAGTTCATGAAGTGCCGTAAGTCGGATAAACGAGCGATGATCAGAAATGTGTGTAAATTAAATTTCTGGAGTCGCCAGTGACTTACGACACTTCAGAAACTGCCGGCACCTCAGAAAAGTAAAAAAAAAATATCAAATCTCCCGTAAAAGTCTAACTCACCTCCCAAAAACACGCCCGACACATAAAACCCCTATATCCGACATCAAACCCATATCGGAACTAATAAAAGTATTAACCCCTAAACCGACAACCCCCCCCCCACAATGCAATATGCCTATTAAAACTATTAACCCCTATATTCACCATCAAACCCACACCGCAATAAACCTATTAAGGTATTAACCCTAAATCCGCCAACCCCATTGCAAACTACCTAATAAAACTATTAACCCCTAAACCGCCAAAACCAACAACGCAAACTACCTATTAAAGTATTAACCCCTAAACCACCAAAGCCCACAATGCAAATAAATGATTAAATTACTAAGCCCCCTAACCTAACACCTCCTAACCTAACACCCCCTAAATTAACCCAAATTACCAAAATTACAAAATACTAACGTTACAAACTATTAAAATAATAAAATCGAACACTACTTTAAAAATAAAAATAATAAGTATAAATTAAAGGGAGAGTCTAGTCAAAATTAAAATTCTGGTGTAGACTGTGCCTTTAAGCTACAATTACATAAAATAAAAAAAAATCTAAGATTACAGAAAATAAAAAACAAAATTATCAAATTTTAAAAAATGATACCTAATCCCTATGGCCTAGATTTGGAGTTCGGCGGTAAAAGGGCTGTTAACGCTCCGCAGGCTTTTTTCTGGCCGCACCATAAATTTAACTCTGGTATCGAGAGTTAAAACAAATGCTGCGTTAGGCTCCAAAAAAGGAGCGTAGAGCATTTTTACCGCAAATGCAACTCTCGATACCAGAGTTGCTTACGGACGCGGCCGGCCTCAAAAACGTGCTCGTGCACGATTCCCCCATAGGAAACAATGGGGCTGTTTGAGCTGAAAAAAAACCTAACACCTGCAAAAAAGCAGCGTTCAGCTCCTAACGCAGCCCCATTGTTTCCTATGGGGAAACACTTCCTACGTCTGCACCTAACACTCTAACATGTACCCCGAGTCTAAACACCCCTAACCTTACACTTATTAACCCCTATTCTGCCGCCCCCGCTATCGCTGACTCCTGTATATTATTTTTAACCCCTAATCTGCCGCTCCGTAAACCGCCGCAACCTACGTTATCCCTATGTACCCCTAATCTGCTGCCCTAACATCGCCGACCCCTATGTTATATTTATTAACCCCTAATCTGCCCCCCACAACGTCGCCGACACCTACCTACACTTATTAACCCCTAATCCGCCTCACTAACCCTATCATAAATAGTATTAACCCCTAATCTGCCCTCCCTAACATCGCCGACACCTACCTTCAATTATTAACCCCTAAACTTCCGATCGGAGCTCACCGCTATTCTAATAAATGTATTAACCCCTAAAGCTAAGTCTAACCCTAACACTAACACCCCCCTAAGTTAAATATAATTTTTATCTAACGAAATAAATTAACTCTTATTAAATAAATGATTCCTATTTAAAGCTAAATACTTACCTGTAAAATAAATCCTAATATAGCTACAATATAAATTATAATTATATTATAGCTATTTTAGGATTAATATTTATTTTACAGGCAACTTTGTAATTATTTTAACCAGGTACAATAGCTATTAAATAGTTAAGAACTATTTAATAGTTACCTAGTTAAAATAATAACAAATTTACCTGTAAAATAAATCCTAACCTAAGATATAATTAAACCTAACACTACCCTATCAATAAAATAATTAAATAAACTACCTACAATTACCTACAATTAACCTAACACTACACTATCAATAAATTAATTAAACACAATTCCTACAAATAAATACAATTAAATAAACTAGCTAAAGTACAAAAAATAAAAAAGAACTAAGTTACAGAAAATAAAAAAATATTTACAAACATAATAAAAATATTACAACAATTTTAAACTAATTACACCTACTCTAAGCCCCCTAATAAAATAACAAAGCCCCCCAAAATAAAAAATTCCCTACCCTATTCTAAATTAAAAAAGTTACAAGCTCTTTTACCTTACCAGCCCTGAACAGGGCCCTTTGCGGGGCATGCCCCAAGAATTTCAGCTCTTTTGCCTGTAAAAAAAAACATACAATACCCCCCCCCCCAACATTACAACCCACCACCCACATACCCCTAATCTAACCCAAACCCCCCTTAAATAAACAGAACACTAATCCCCTGAAGATCTTCCTACCTTGTCTTCACCATCCAGGTATCACCGATCCGTCCTGGCTCCAAGATCTTCATCCAACCCAAGCGGGGGTTGGCGATCCATAATCCGGTGCTCCAAAGTCTTCCTCCTATCCGGCAAGAAGAGGACATCCGGACCGGCAAACATCTTCTCCAAGCGGCATCTTCGATCTTCTTCCATCCGGTGCGGAGCGGGTCCATCTTGAAGCAGGCGACGCGGATCCATCCTCTTCTTCCGATGTCTCCCGACTAATGACGGTTCCTTTAAGGGACGTCATCCAAGATGGCGTCCCTCGAATTCCGATTGGCTGATAGGATTCTATCAGCCAATCGGAATTAAGGTAGGAATTTTCTGATTGGCTGATGGAATCAGCCAATCAGAATCAAGTTCAATCCGATTGGCCGATCCAATCAGCCAATCAGATTGAGCTCGCATTCTATTGGCTGTTCCGATCAGCCAATAGAATGCGAGCTCAATCTGATTGGCTGATGGGATCGGCCAATCGGATTGAACTTGATTCTGATTGGCTGATTCCATCAGCCAATCAGAAAATTCCTACCTTAATTCCGATTGGCTGATAGAATCCTATCAGCCAATCGGAATTCGAGGGACGCCATCTTGGATGACGTCCCTTAAAGGAACCGTCATTAGTCGGGAGACATCGGAAGAAGAGGATGGATCCGCGTCGCCTGCTTCAAGATGGACCCGCTCCGCACCGGATGGAAGAAGATCGAAGATGCCGCTTGGAGAAGATGTTTGCCGGTCCGGATGTCCTCTTCTTGCCGGATAGGAGGAAGACTTTGGAGCACCGGATTATGGATCGCCAACCCCCGCTTGGGTTGGATGAAGATCTTGGAGCCAGGACGGATCGGTGATACCTGGATGGTGAAGACAAGGTAGGAAGATCTTCAGGGGATTAGTGTTAGGTTTATTTAAGGGGGGTTTGGGTTAGATTAGGGGTATGTGGGTGGTGGGTTGTAATGTTGGGGGGGGGTATTGTATGTTTTTTTTTTACAGGCAAAAGAGCTGAAATTCCTGGGGCATGCCCCGCAAAGGGCCCTGTTCAGGGCTGGTAAGGTAAAAGAGCTTGTAACTTTTTTAATTTAGAATAGGGTAGGGAATTTTTTATTTTGGGGGGCTTTGTTATTTTATTAGGGGGCTTAGAGTAGGTGTAATTAGTTTAAAATTGTTGTAATATTTTTATTATGTTTGTAAATATTTTTTTATTTTCTGTAACTTAGTTCTTTTTTATTTTTTGTACTTTAGCTAGTTTATTTAATTGTATTTATTTGTAGGAATTGTGTTTAATTAATTTATTGATAGTGTAGTATTAGGTTAATTGTAGGTAATTGTAGGTAGTTTATTTAATTATTTTATTGATAGGGTAGTGTTAGGTTTAATTATATCTTAGGTTAGGATTTATTTTACAGGTAAATTTGTTATTATTTTAACTAGGTAACTATTAAATAGTTCTTAACTATTTAATAGCTATTGTACCTGGTTAAAATAATTACAAAGTTGCCTGTAAAATAAATATTAATCCTAAAATAGCTATAATATAATAATAATTTATATTGTAGCTATATTAGGATTTATTTTACAGGTAAGTATTTAGCTTTAAATAGGAATAAGTTATTTAATAAGAGTTAATTAATTTCGTTAGATAAAACTTATATTTAACTTAGGGGGGTGTTAGTGTTAGGGTTAGACTTAGCTTTAGGGGTTAATACATTTATTAGAATAGCGGTGAGCTCCGGTCGGCAGATTAGGGGTTAATAATTGAAGTTAGGTGTCGGCGACGTTGAGGGGGGCAGATTAGGGGTTAATAAATATAATATAGGGGTCGGCGATGTTAGGGGTATCAGATTAGGGGTACATAGGGATAACGTAGGTGGCGGCGATTTGCGGTCGGAAGATTAGGGGTTAATTATTTTAAGTAGCTTGCGGCGACGTTGTGTGGGGCAAGTTAGGGGTTAATAAATATAATATAGGGGTCGGCGGGGTTAGGGGCAGCAGATTAGGGGTACATAAGGATAACGTAGGTGGCGGTCGGCAGATTAGGGGTTAAAAATTTTAATCGAGTGGCGGCGATGTGGGGGGACCTCGGTTTAGGGGTACATAGGTAGTTTATGGGTGTTAGTGTACTTTAGGGTACAGTAGTTAAGAGCTTTATAAACCGGCGTTAGCCAGAAAGCTCTTAACTCCTGCTATTTTCAGGCGGCTGGAATTTTGTCGTTAGAGCTCTAACGCTCACTGCAGAAACGACTCTAAATACCAGCGTTAGGAAGATCCCATTGAAAAGATAGGCTACGCAAATGGCGTAGGGGGATCTGCGGTATGGAAAAGTCGCGGCTGAAAAGTGAGCGTTAGACCCTTTCCTGACTGACTCCAAATACCAGCGGGCGGCCAAAACCAGCGTTAGGAGCCTCTAACGCTGGTTTTGACGGCTACCGCCGAACTCTAAATCTAGGCCTATGAAAATTAAAAAAAGCCCCCCCCCCCAAATAAAAACACCCCCTAATCTAATGCTAAACTACCAGTAGCCCTTAAAAGGGCTTTTTGCGGGGCATTGCCCCAAGATAAACAGCTCTTCTACATTAAAAATGCACAAAGTCCCCCCTAACAGTAAAAAAAACCCCCCAACCACCAAACCCCCCAAAATAAAAGAACCTAACAATAAAAAAACCTAAACTACTCATTGCCCTGAAAAGGGCATTTGTTTGGGCATTGCCTGAAAAGGGAATTTAGATCTTTTACAAAGTACCCACCCTAATCTAAATAAATAAACCCCCCAAAAAATTAAAAAGAAACCTAAGTCTAACCCCCAGGTTGATACTCACCATTCCTGAAGTCTGGCGGAGAAGGTCCTGTCCCATGCGGTGAAGTCTTCTTCCAAGCAGTGACCTCTTCTTTCTGCTTCCAGGAACAATCCGTGCGGAGCGGAGTGAAGCTGAAGACCAATGACCCTGGAACTGTAGACCGTCGACCCTGGAGCCATGGAGAGTGGAGGATCCTCTTCATACAATCGCCGCCATACACTGGATAGTGAATTCAAGGGACGCGATTAAAAATGGCTGATTTGAATAGCCAATAGAATTTCAATAGCTCTCACCCTATTGGCTGATTTGAACCGCCAATAGGATTTGAGTAGCTCTCATCCCATTGGCTGATTTGAATTTGAAGAATCAAATCAGCCAATAGGAATTCAAGGGACGCCATTTTTAATTGCGTCTCTTGAATTCACTATCCAGTGTACGACGGCGATCATACGAAGAGGACCCTCCATGCTCCATGGCTCCGCAGTCCCCGGTCTTCAGTTCCAGGATCGCCGGTCTCCAGTTCCAGGGTCGCTGGTCTTCAGCTATGCCCTCCGCTCCGTGCCTGATTGTTCCTGGAAGAAGAAAGAAGAGGTTGCTGCTTGGAAGAAGACTTCACCGCATGGGACAGGACCTTCTCTGCCAGACTTCAGGAATGGTGAGTATCAACCTGGGGGTTAGACTTTTTTTTTGGAGGGGTTTTATTTATTTAGATTAGGGTGGGCACTTTGTAAAAGAGCTAAATGCCCTTTTAAGGACAATGCCCAAACAAATTCCCTTTTCAGGGCAATGGGTAGTTTAGGTTTTTTAGTGTTAGGTTCTCTTATTTTGGGGGGGTTTGGTGGGTGGGGGGTTTTTACTGTTAGGGGAGACTGTGTATTTTTAATGTAAAAAAAGCTGTTTATCTTGGGGCAATGCCCTGCAAAAAGCCCTTTTAAGGGCTACTGGTAGTTTAGCATTAGATTAGGGGGTGTTTTTATTTTGGTGGGGGCTTTTTTATTTTCATATTGATTAGGTAAAAAAAAAAAAAAATCATAATTTTGTTTTTTATTTTTTGTAAATCTTAGATTTTTTTATTTTATGTAATTGCAGCTTAAAGGGACAGTCTACACCCTAATTTTAATTTTGACTAGACTGTCCCTTTAATTTATACTTATTTTTTTTTTCTTTTAAAGTAGTGTTAGTTTTTTTTATTTTAATAGTTAGTAACTTTAGTATTTTGTGATTTAGGTTCATTTAGAGGGTATTAGATTAGGGAGTGTTAGGTTAGGGCTTGTTAGGTTATGGGGCTTTGTAATTTAATTATTTGCGTTGTGGGCTTTAGCGGTTTAGGGGTTAGTACTTTGATAGGTTTATTGCATTGGGGGCTTTGGTGGTTTAGGGGTTAATACTTTGATAGGTTTATTGCGTTGTGGGCTATGGAGGTTTAGGGGTTAATACTTTAATAGGTAGTTTGCATTGTGGTTTAATGGCAGATTAGGGGTTAATAGTTTTATTAGGTTGTTTGCGATGTTGGGGTTGGCGGATATAGGGGTTAATACTTTATTTGTAGTTGCGGTGTGGGTTTGATGGCAGATATAGGGGTTAATATATTTTATTAGTTATTGCGGTGGGGGTTGGCGGTTGACAGGTAGATATTGCAAATGCAAATGTTTATTTTTGCAGTCAGTTTCAGGAGTTACGGTGCTCCCATACTCAGCACAAAGTCTGCTGTGGCTGCCTTAGTATGGCGAGGGAAAGTGGAGTAAGATACCGATTTGCGACGCAGTCCCATGTTAGCTTATGGGAGTAAAAATTGCAGGCTACGGGTGATATATATGCGCGTAACTTGTATGCTATGCCGTAAATGTAATACCAAAATCTTGTAAAAACCGGCATCGCCGGCTTTTGCGGGCAACGCCGCATATGTAATGGGGCCCCAGAAGAGCAGGGGAACACCTGACTTTTAAGTCCCCCTACTGGTGAAGTAAAATATAGTAAAACCATATAGCATCACTCCAATATAGAACCAGATTGTTATAAATATTATCATGAACTGTCTATTTCTGATATGGGAATTACATTATTTCTCTAAAGAGAAACTCCCAGCATGAAACTATTCAAAGAGAAAAATTGTATCCTTCACAATGGCCTTGTGGAGGGGTCACAATTGGTGCAGTAGGCTGAATTATGGGAGAAGTGTTGAAAAATATAGTTGAATGGAAGTAGCTTGAGTGTTATTGCTGAACAGCACCTACTCACCCTCCCTCTTTTTGTGATTTAGTTGCATGTCAAAGCTTTGTTGGTTTATTGTGGCTAGTTGGTAATAGTAAAGTGGATATGTAACGTTCTTCATTTTGGAAGAAAAAATAAGCAGGAAACCTATTATTAAAATGGGACTAGATTTAGCAAACAAAGGAGGAAAGGGATTTGGGCATATTTATACATAATACGTAAAAAATGGGCACACAATGCAGGGCAGCAGCTTCTAAGGCTAATACGATACTAGCATGTATTAAAAGAGGCATTGATGCAAGAGAGGAAAGCATAATTCTGTCACTATATAAATCCCTGGTAAGACCTCACCTTGAGTATGGAGTGCAGTTCTGGGGACCAATCTCAAAAAAAGACATTGCAGAGTTAGAAAAAGTTCAGAGAAGGGCCACAAAACTAATAAGGGGAATGGAGAATTTAAAAATAAAAAATGTGCTTGAGAGGTGATAAGATAAAAGCTCTGTTTATTCTGGGGACATTGTTTGTGACAGGAGGTCACAATTTAGGGCTAGAGGAAAGAGGATTTAATCTCCAGCAATGTAAATGTTTTTTTTTACTGTAAGAGCAACTCATTTCCTAAGAAGGTAATGAATACCAGTACCTTAGCTACATTTAAAAATGGCTTAGATTCATTTCTGTCTTGAACTCGATAGACTTCTGTCTTCTTTCAATCATCTACTATGATATCTCCTGTTTTGGTTTGAAAGGAGTGATCTATTTATAGAGGGGATAGTTAAAGGGGAGGCTGCCTTTAATGTTAAATACCCATTTTGTTTGTGGGACAAGCCAAGCACTAGAGGCATTTAATTTGCATATGGTTGCTAAATTGTTGTAACTAAGCTATTATTTAAAGGGACATGGATGTCAAAATTAATCTTCCATGACTCAGTTTGGGCTTGCAACTTTATATCACTTTTTAATTTACTTCAATTATCAAATTCACCTGATTCTCTTGGTATTCTTAAATAAAAAGCATAGCAAGGTAGGGAGTGCATTAGTGGGATCTGGCTGGTGATTGGTGGCTGCACACATTTGTCTCTTGTTATTGGCTCATCAGATGTGTGCAGCTATCTCCAAACAGTGCATTGCTGTGATGGAGCTGACTTTAGCAGTGTGATTAGCCCCTTTAAAGAAGTTAAGCACATAGTTATAGGCAAGCAATATTGCAATAATACACATTACAGAATGAGCTTTTTCCACCGTTATGCCCCTTTAATGTCTGTAATAAAGAAAGCTTTTATAACCTTGTCCCTAGTATGAGGGTAAAGGTGCCTAGGTAAAATGTGATTTCTGCTATGCCCATACCCTTAACTAATAGAATTGGAATAATGCAACTCTATAGCTGTTTATATTTTCTTGCAAGATATAGTGACTCTCAATATTGTTAAAGTATAGTACTTCTTTAGTGCTTCTAATTGCTTTGCTGAACTTTCATGGCATGAAAATCATTTACCTATCAGGGTGACACACACACAATATAGATATAAAGAAAGAGCATAAAACTCCCCTTATTGCCCTTGACACTTTAAACATGATGACATTGTGCTCACAAACATCCACAAAAAAATGTTACAGTAGGAAGAATACAACATTTCAATGTATATAATGAAGATGTTCCACCTACCAGAGAAATTACGAGTCGCCAGCATTGTGGTTAGGATTGCCCCCTAGATGAGCAAAAACAGCAAAAAACAAAACAAAAACAAAACAGATTAAGTAAACATAGCGCATATATCATGCATTGGTATCACACAAAGCTAACTAATTCAATATACTGAGGAGAAGATTGAGCTCTAAAGTCTGTGTTCATAACATTGTTCATAAACTCATGATTAATCTGATATAGATCACTGAGTTAATATGCTGCAGTTCTCCATATTTTGGTACTGATCCAATATAAACACACGTATTAACAAAGGCATGCTGGGTTATTCTGTAGTTCCTTGCCAAATATTTGGATGCGCAGAGCAGTCAGTTATTTTCAGGGATAGACTCATGATTTAGCCACACTGTGTAAAGAGGTTCCTAAAATGTCTTGTTACAATACTCTTAGTTCCTTGGCTGCCATAGAGAGGTGTATCATATTGTGAATTGGAGCATTACCGATTTTAATGTTCCTCTAGGCATCTATACAATGCCTATTTACTTTCTGCGCATAAAATTCCTCAGATCAGGCGTGTAATTGTTTAAATAAAGGCAATACGAATAGGCTATCTAATGTCATTAAACTCTATTTAAAGGAGCATAAAGGGATACTAAACCAATTTTATTTCTTTAATGATTAAGATAGAGCATGCAATTTTAACCAACTTTCTAATTTACTCCTATTACCAATTTTTTTTATGTTCTTTATCTTTATAGAAGCCGGCACATTTTTGGTTCAGAACCTGGGTTATGCTTGCTTATTGGTGGCTAAATGTCAGCCACCAATAAGCAAGAGCTATCTATGGTGCGGCCAGCTTGTAAGCTTTACATTCCTGCTTTTTAACTAAAGTTAGCAAGTGAACAAAGAAAAAATGATAATAGGAGTAAATTAGAAATTTGCTTAAAATTGTATGCTCTATCTGAATCATGAAAGAAAAAAAATTGGGTTTAGTGTCCCTTTAATGCTGAAATTATCTGTAGCACATTCCATGCATTCCCGAACTGTTACCTTAAAGCTCTCTACCTGTTTTTCATAAACTAATAGAATGTCTGTAAACAAAAAAGCCCCCATTTTCAGTCTCCAGCTTTCCTCCAATCTATACAGAATATTTTGAATTATTATTTTTTTATTTTTTTTTAAATCTTTTTATTGAGATTACAACAAATACAATAAAACTTCGGTAGGGTACAATTAGGTGATTCCATACATTTTACACAGTAGACAGCATAATGTAGGTTGAGTACCCTACTCTTGAATGGCTGCCAGGCGTCTCTTGACGTCTAGCTAACACAAAACAACCTCATTTCTAATATTAAGAGAGATAAGAGAAATGTAAACAGTGTCAAACATCCATTAGTCAGCAGCACAGTTTGCAAACTTCATATAAACCTGGTTATACATTAGAGAAGTAGGATGAGAAAGAAGGTTAGGAGGGAGAATAAAGCAAAGAGAAAAAGAAGAGAAAAGAAAAAGGTGAAGACTAGAGAGTAGGAGGAGGGTAGCGGGGGGGGGGGGGGTAATGGGGGCGGGGGGAGAAGCCAGCAGCAGGGCTAATCACACGTTCAGGTGGTAACCAATGTGTGTCGCGGGAGTGCATCCCATTTGGACCAAATATCCGCATGTAGGTCAATGAGCCCTCTGTTTAAGTATACCGCCTCCTCCATCGTTCTTATTGTAGAGAGTATCTCCAGAACTTTCCCCAAATGGGGCGCGTTAGGTTGTTTCCAGTGTCTTGCAATCGCAAGTTTGGTGGCCATCAATAAATAGACAAAGAGGTGTTTTAGTGGTTTGGGAAGTTTGGGAATGTGTACGTGAAGTATATAGGTCTCTGGGCCCTTCTCCATAGGGAGAGCAAGTAGTCCTCCCAGGTCAAGGACCTTGGTCCATAGTTTCTGGATCTCGGAGCAACCCCACCAGATATGTAAGTCATCTCCCCTCTGGTTACACCCTCTCCAGCACCTGCAGAGACAGCAGTCGGGAGTCTACTTAGGCGGCTAGGCACCCAGTGGCATCTCGTCAGGAGTTTGTAAAGTAGTTCGAAAAGTGTGACGTTGTGTATTGCCTGTCTAGTGTATGTGATGGCTCTTGTCCACTCTTGACTATCAAAAGCCTGGCCCAGTTCTCTCTCCCAGGCAAGAATATTATGTGTCTTCTGGAGTGTAGGGAGGTCCTGTAGACATTGGTAATGTACCGTCAGTGAGCGATGTCCCTGCAGACCCATTTGATACCTAGTTTCCCATAGTGTAGGTTCTCGTGGGGAGACTGAAAGAAATTCCAGCTATGTAACAATGACCTAAGATGTGTGACCTCAAAGTGTAGTCTACGTGGGATTGAGTATTGTGTTACCAAAGTGGGTCCAGTCGCCCACACCCCATCTAGGAACATATCCCTGACAGTGTCTATGGAGACAGGCATCCAAACCTGTACATTCAAATCTGGGAGTCCCCTAAGGAGCCCTCTGATACCATGAGTGGGTGACGGGTGGGGAGCTATTCTAGAGGAGTGGCATAATTTGTGCCAGAGACTGAGGCAATGCCTAATGATAGGATTGGGGGTGAGAGAGAGTGGTTTAAAGTGCTGTGGAATCCACACCAAGTCCCGGAGGAGGACACTGTGAGGTAGAGAAGCCTGCTCTATTTCATACCATCTAGGATATTCCTCGTTGAGACCCCAGCTAGATATGTGAGTTAACATGGCAGCCTCATAATACATTTTAAGGTTGGGGAGGCCTAGACCTCCTTTGTCTATCGGGGCCTGTAGGATCCTCCTTGCTACTCTAGGGTGAGCGTCAGCCCAGATGTATCTATTAAGGAGCGACTGGAAACTGTCTAAATAGGCATTGGGGAGGTGAAGGGGGAGGCATCTAAATAAGTATGTGAGTTTTGGTAGGATCATCATTTTGAAAGCAAATATCCTGCCCATCCAAGAAACCTCCCTGTATCTAGGAAGCTGTAGCATCTGTCTGAGATCTCGGAGGAAATGGTTATAGTTAGTTGACATCACACTCTTAAAGTCATGTGATAAGAAAACACCAAGGTGGCGTAATCCCTTAGGGTTCCATTTAAAGTTGTGGGTCGCCTGGAGGGCCTGCAATTGGGGCATGGGGATATGGATTGGGTAAGCCTCTGTTTTGGACACGTTTAACTTGTAGAACGACATACTACCAAAAAGGTCAAATAAGTTTAGAAGATGTTGGAGCGATCGGTCAGGATCTGTGAGGAAGACCGTGAGATAGTCTACAAATAGGCTAAGTTTCTGGTATGTCCCCTGAATGAACACACCCTTAATGTCCCTACTGATGCGGATGGCCTCAGCAAGAGGTTCAATAGCCAGGACGAAAAGAAGAGGGGATAGCGGGCATCCCTGCCTGGTCCCATTTCTGAGAGGGAAGGGCTCAGAGCAAAATCCCAAGCACCCACGGCTTTGTAGAAGATCTCTGGCAGTCCAGCAGTTTTTAGTACTGCTCTTAGGTACTCCCAACGCACCCTGTCAAACGCCTTCTCGGCATCAAACGACAGGGTGAGAAGGGGTCTCCCTGTCCTCTCGACCTCAGCAAACACATTAAGGAGGCGGCGTGTACTGTCGGTACCCTGGCGATTAAGGACAAAGCCCACCTGATCTCTATGGATGAGTTTGGGCAATAGCAGCCCTAGTCTTGTAGCTAGAATTTTAGAGAAAAGCTTAATGTTCAAGTTTATAAGCGAGATAGGGCGGTAACTTTGACATAGCGTTGGATCCTTTCCCTCTTTGGGAATGGTCAAAATAGAGGCTTCTAAGTATTCATTAGGGAGTGACCCAGTCTTAAAGGTTTCTGAGTATAGCCTTTTTAGATACGGTATGAGGAAGGGGGCAAAGGCTTTATAGAATAAAGGGGTAAATCCGTCGGGGCCGGGGGCTTTGTGTAGTTTAAGGGATGAAATGGCCTCTTTAATTTCTTGGGTTGTTATAGGAAGGGCTAAATTGTCTGCTTCATCAGTCCCTAGTTTTGGGAGGTGGAGGGAGGATAGGAAATCACTAATGACGTGAGAGTCCGCTTTGTGTGTGGAGGTGTCAGTCTCTAGGTTATATAGCTCGCTGTAATAAGACATAAAGGCCTTACCAATGTCTCGGGGAGCATGCAGGGTATTCCCTGAGTAGCAGATCTTTTGGATCCTAGTCGCCTTTGAGAATATTTTGAATTATTTAAATTAGTACTTGATGATGCAATAGGTCTCTTAGTTTAATGTAAGGGCTGGTGAGTGCAAACTGAACTAAAGAACAGGTCTTTCCCTTGCAGGTTGTGGATTGCTTCAAGATCATAGTAGACTATGGGATACCCTAGATTGTGCAATTTTAAAAGTTTCACTTGGCTCCCTTCTTAGCTGAGAAAAATAACAACTGATAAGATGACATAATGACATAAGGGATCACATAGTCTCAGTGAAATACTTCTCCCTCCATTTCACAATACATCATATTCAAGAACTATTGCTCTTAAAGGGACATAAAACCAACATTTTTCTTTTATTATTCAGATAGAAAAGACAATTTTAAAAAAAAGTTTCCAATGTACTTCTATTTTCAAATTTGCTTAGTTCTCATGTTATTGTTTGTTGAAGAGATGTCTAGATAGGTAGCGTGCATGTGCCTGAAGCATTATATGACAGGAAATAGTGCTGCCATCTAGTGTTCTTCCTAATGTATATCATTGTTGTAAAACTGCTCCCATATGTGCACGCTCCTGAGCTTACCTTCCTGCTTTTCAACAAAGGATACCAAGAAAACAAAGAGATTATGTTAATAATTAATAGAAGTAAATTAGAAAGTTGTTTAAAATTGTATGCTCTATCTGTATCACAAAAGAAACATTTTGGGTAAAGGATCTACTATTTCTTTCTGATTTGGAGACTGATTCCTTGTTACTTTATAGTTTGCAATTGATCACCTAAACCTTTCCCCATTACATTCCTTTCTCATCTATTTTCCCACATCTTCTGGGCAATCTCTAGCCAATTGAACATTTGAATGGTACAAACTGTATAAAAAATAAGCACTTTTTTTTCAACCTGCCCAAGAATTAGTCATACCCGGGTTCCTATTAACCTGAGAGGAATATATAAACTTCACTCTAAATAGTGGTCTGCTAAATACAAAACCACACCCAGCTCCCCATACTTTGCAAGGTGAGCAACTACAATATTTTTTCACTAGGTTTTATTTCCTTCTAAGATGCTTCTTACCTTACTTTTCCGGCAAGACGGATTGTACGGGGGTAGATAGCAGCATCCGCTGCTCTGTAAATCTACCCCTTAGAATTTAGCTGTAAACATTGCAAAATACAAAATTGTGTGGGGGTTTAAGATTTTGGTAAAAGATAGAGTTTGGTTTGTTAACTCCTTAGATGTCGGTTAAAGACAAGACAAGTTATTAATTCTTATCTGCTATTAATAATACTTGAAGAATCATTCAAATTAAATTGTAAATTAAATAATACTTACATTTTTATATATTATTAATACTACCACTTTCTTATTTTGTGAGATACTTTTATGTTATTAAAGGCAGTGGCAGAAATCTGCATTACCTGCTGGGCACCAGCGGCAGGGAGCAGAGGGAGGTCGCTGAACAACCTGTGCACACAGCGCATCATGCAAAGCCGCTCCCATGCAGGCCAGGCAGTGGGAGGGGGGATTTAGGGGTCAGGGGGGCCTAGAAAATAAAAATTCTGCCCCTGATTAAAGAGACATTAGACATAATATAATTTGTCATTCATATGAAAGTGCACTATTAAAATATATGTTAGAGTAAAACTGGTCATAGTTATAGAAGCTCACTGGCTTTTCTTTGCTATTGTTCTTGTTCTGTTTTTAACTAGGTTGCTATGACTACCTGAGATTTCATTTTGTAAAACATATTACAGATGCAGCCTGCTGCTGAAATGCCAACAATATCATTCTTCCCTGTTTGCTACACTTCAGAATTGTAAATGCCTTTTAAGGTTACAATTGCTTTCTAAAATGTGCTAAGGTCAGAAAAGAGTGAGTAGATTTATTTTTTGGTATTGCATGGGGTATCTGGGTATCCTACATGCATCCATAGATTCAGTAGAATTAAAATGTCTCTGTAGTCTCTCCAGTTCCATGGGTATTCCAGGCAGTTTCATAAAACAGCTTCATCTGTTCATTCTTTATTAAAAGGGTGTCTTAGACTAAAACACACCTAGATTACAAGTTTTGCGCTATAGAGGGTACAAAACAATCGCAATTTTCACCCCATAGCGCTGCCATTACAAGTTTTTAAAAAGCTGCCTTATGCGTGCAATATGGTGGCGATGAGCTCCATAACGCACAAAATCCAAGGGCTGCGTTGATGTGCTAGTGCGCGCTTTCCCCATAGACATCAATGGAGAGAGCAGGTTAGAAAAAAAAACACCTGAAGCGCGGAATGGCGATTGCCGTAATGCAACCCCATTGATATCTATGGGGAAAAAAAGTTAAGCTTAAACCTAACACCCTGACATAAACCCCAAGTCTTAACACCCCTAATCTGCTGCCCCAGACATCGCCGACACCTAAATAAAGTTATTAACCCCTATTCCACCGCTCCCCAAAATCACCACCACTATAATAAAGTTATTAAGCCCTATTCCCCCATACCCCAACATCGCTGACACTATAATAAAGATATTAACCCCTATTCCGCCGCTCCCCGACATCGCCGCCACTGAATAAAGTTATTAACCCCTAAACCTCTGGCCTCCCACATCACCTCCACTAAACAAACCTATTAACCCCTAAACTGCCAGCCCCCAACATCGCAAATAAGTAAATTAAACTATTAATCCCTAAACCTAACAACTCCCTAACTTTAAATTAAAATTACAATATCCCTATCTTAAAAGAAATAAAAATTTACCTGTGAAATTAAAAAAACCTAAGTTTAAACTAACAATTAACCTAACATAACTATTATAATAAAATTAAAATAACTACAAATTAAATAAACTAAATGACACATTAAAAAAAAATCCAACACTACTAAAAAAATTCAAATCTAAAATTATAAAAAATACTAAATTACAAAAAATAACTTTAAATTACAAAAAATAACAAACACTAAATTACAAAAAACAACAAACTAAATCATCAAAAATAAAAACAATTACACATAATCTAATAGCACTATAAAAATAAAAAAGCCCCCCAAAATAAAAAAACCTAGCCTACAATAAACTACCAATAGCTTTTAGCGCTTTTCCCTGTAAAAAAAAATACAAAGACCCCCCCAACAGTAAAACCCACCACCCAACCAACCCCCAAAATAAAAAAAACTAACTCACAAAAACCTAAGCTACCCATTGCCCTGAAAAGGGCATTTGTATGGGCATTGCCCTTAAAAGGGCATTTAGCTCTTTTGCATTGCCCTTAAAAGGGCATTTAGCTCTTTTTAGAAAGCCGAAACCCTAATCTAAAAAAAAAACACACCCAAAAAAAGTTTAAATAAAACCTAACACTAACCCCCGATGATCCACTTACAGTTTTTGAATTCTGGACATCCAGACGGCGAGAAGTCTTCATCCAGGCAGCGAGGTCTTCATCCATCCAGGTGGCGTCTTCTATCTTCATCCAGGCGGCATCTTCTATTTTCATCCTGGCGGCGTCTTCTATCTTCATCCCTGCAGCGCGGAGTGAGTCCACCCTTCAAGACATATGGAGCGGAGCGTCCTCTTCATATGGTCGCCGCCGTAAACTAAATCTTCAATGCAAGGTACGCAATTCAAGATGGCGTCCCTTGCATTCCTATTGGCTGATTTGATTTTTAAAATTCAAATCAGCCAATAGGATGAGAGCTAATGAAATCCTATTGGCTTTTCAAATCAGCCAATAGGATAAGAGCTACTGAAATTATATTGGCTATTCAAATCAGCCAATATAATTTCAGTAGCTCTCATCCTATTGGCTGACTTGAAAATCCAATAGGATTTCAGTAGCTCTCATCCTATTGGCTGATTTGAATTTTAAAAAATCAAATCAGCCAATAGAAATGCAAGGGACGCCATTTTGAAAAGGCTCCCTTGCATTGAAAATTCAGTGTACAGCGCAACCGTTTGAAGAGGACGCTCTGCGCTTAATATCTTAAAGGATGGACCCGCTCCATGCCGCCGGGATGAAAATAGAAGACGCCGCAGGGATAAAGATAAAAGATGCCACCTGGATGAAGACTTCTCGACGCCTGGATGTCTGGACTTCAAAATCTGTAAGTGGATTGTTGGGGGTTAGTTTTTTTTTAACTTTTTTGGGTGTTTTTATTTTTTTAGATTAGGGTTTGGGCTTTCTTAAAAGAGCAAAATGGCCTTTTAAGGGCAATGGAAAAGAGCTAAATGCCCTTTTAAGGGCAATGCCCATGCAAATGCTCTTTTCAGGGCAATGGGTAGCTTAGGTTTTTGTTAGATTTAGGTTTTTTATTTTGGGGGGTTGGTTGGCTGGTGGGTTTTATGGTTGGGGGTTACAGGGAAAAGAGCTGATTTCTTTAGAGCAATGCCCTACTAAAGGCAATTTTAATGTCTATTGGTAGTTTATTGTGGCTAGGGTTTTTTATTTTGGGGGGGCTTTTTTATTTTTATAGGGCTATTAGATTAGGTGTAATTGTTTTTACTTTCAATAATTTCCTTTGTTATTTTACATAATTTAATGTTTGTTATTGTTTGTAATTTTAGAATTCATTTTTTTTAGTAGTGTTAGATTTTTTTTAACGTATAATTTAGTTTATTTAATTTATAGTTATTTTAATTTTAGTATAATAGTTATGTTAGGTTAATTTATAGTATAAACTTAGTGTTTTTTTAATTTCACAGGTAAGTTTTTATTTCTTTTAAAATAGGGATATTGTAATTTTAATTTAAAGTTAGCGGTTTGTTTGGTTTAGTGGTTAATAGTTTAATTTAGTTTTTTGCAATGTGGGGGCTGGCGGTTTAGGGGTTAATATGTTTATTTAGTGGCGGTGATGTGGGAGGCCAGAGGTTTAGGGGTTAATAACTTTATTTATTGGCGGTGATGGGGAGCGGCAAAATAGGGGTTAATATCTTTATTATAGCGTGGGCGATGTTGGGGTATGGGGGAATAGGGGTTAATAACTTTATTATAGTGGTGACAATGTCGGGGAGTGGCGGAATAGGGGTTCATAACTTTTATTAGTGGCGGCGATGTCGGGAGCGGCAGATTAGGTGTTAATAAATTTAAATTAGTGTTTGCGATGCGGGAGGGCTTCAGAATAGGGGTTAATATGTAGTTTATGGGTGTTAGTTTACTTTGTAACAGTTTTGTTATGAGTTTTGTGTAACAGTTTTGATGGTAGGCAAGGGGGCGAGGGGGCGAATTTTCGGATTCAGCATTCGTCTGCTACATGAATGCTGAAAATAGCACCAAACAGCAGCAGTCGACCGTTTTCAACACCAGATGTCAATGTGAAACTGCCACACAAACATCTGGATTTGCACAGATGCTTGTGTGTTGCTCTTTCACATGGATACAGTAAATCTGGCACTGAAAATAACTGAATGTCGCTGCCTGCGGCCATGTTTAGCATTCATTTAGCAAACGAATGCCGAAACCAACATTTCACCCATATCTATTTGAAGGTATGATAGTATACAGAATGTTATTCTACAGGACATTTTATTTCCATATCTCCCTACTGTCCCTGTCTAGCAATCTGTAGGACTGTCACGGTATGGCCTACCCCCTGCCCGCAACCCCTACGTGCTTTAAGATGATTGTGTAGTATTTAGCTAGTTATTTGTAGCATACATACGGCTAGATTTGGAGTTTTGTCGGTAACGACCCGAAAAACTAACGCCCGCTTTTTTCTGGCCGCACCATAAAAATAACTCTGGTATTGAGAGTCCACATAAAGGCTGCGTTAGGCTCCAAAAAAGGAGCGTAGAGCATTTTTAACGCAGCTTCAACTCTCAATACCAGAGTTGCTTACGGACGCGGACAGCCTCAAAAACGTGCTCGTGCACGATTCCCAAAACAATGGGGCTGTTTGAGCTGAAAAAAAACACCTGCAAAAAAGCCGCGTTCAGCTCTTAACGCAGCCCCATTGTTTGCTATGGGGAAACAATTCCTACGTCTGCACCTAACACTCTAACATGTACCCCGAGTCTAAACACCCCTAACCTTACACTTATTAACCCCTAATCTGCCGCCCCCGATATCGCTGACACCTGCATTTTATTTTTAACCCCTAATCTGCCGCTCCATAAACCGCCGCTACTTACATTATCCCTATGTACCCCTAATCTGCTGCCCCTAACACCGCCGACCTCTATATTATATTTATTAACCCCTAATCTGCCCCCCACAACGTCGCAGCCAGCTACCTACAATAATTAACCCCTAATCTGCCGACCGCAAAGAGCCGCCACCTACGTTATCCTTATGTACCCCTAATCTGCTGCCCCTAACACCGCCGACCCCTGTATTATATTTAACGAAATTAATTAACTCTTATTAAATAAATTATTCCTATTTAAAGATAAATACTTACCTGTAAAATAAATCCTAATATAGCTACAATATAAATTATAATTATATTATAGCTATTTTAGGATTAATATTTATTTTACAGGTAACTTTGTATTTATTTTAACCAGGTACAATAGCTATTAAATAGTTAAGAACTATTTAATAGCTAAAATAGTTAAAATAATTACAAAATTACCTGTAAAATAAATACTAACCTAAGTTACAATTAAACCTAACACTACACTATCAATAAATTAATTAAATAAACTACCTACAATTACCTACAATTAACCTAACACTACACTATCAATAAATTAATTAAATACAATTCCTACAAATAAATACAATGAAATAAACTAGCTAAAGTACAAAAAATAAAAAAGAACTAAGTTACAAAAAATAAAAAAATATTTACAAATATAAGAAAAATATTACAACAATTTTAAACTAATTACACCTACTCTAAGCCCCCTAATAAAACAACAAAGCCCCCCAAAATAAAAAATGCCCTACCCTATTCTAAATGACTAAAGTTAAAAGCTCTTTTACCTTACCAGCCCTGAACAGGGCCCTTTGCGGGGCATGCCCCAAGAAGTTCAGCTCTTTTGCCTGTAAAAAAAAACATACAATACCCCCCCCCCCCAACATTACAACCCACCACCCACATACCCCTAATCTAACCCAAACCCCCCCTTAAATAAACCTAACACTAAGCCCCTGAAGATCTTCCTACCTTGTCTTCACCTTACCGGGTATCACCGATCGGTCCTGGCTCCGATATCTTCATCCAACCCAAGCGGGGGCTAGACATCCACTGAAGAAGTCCAGAAGAGGGTCCAAAGTCTTCATCCTATCCGGGAAGAAGAGGCGATCCGGACCGGCAACCATCTTGATCCAAGCGGCATCTTCTATCTTCATCCGATGACGACCAGCTCCATCCTGAAGACCTCCACCGCGGACCCATCTTCTTCCGCCGACGTCCAACTGAAGAATGACGGTTCCTTTAAGGGACGTCATCCAAGATGGCGTCCCTCGAATTCCGATTGGCTGATAGGATTCTATCAGCCAATCGGAATTAAGGTAGGAATATTCTGATTGGCTGATGGAATCAGCCAATCAGAATCAAGTTCAATCCGATTGGCTGATCCAATCAGCCAATCAGATTGAGCTCGCATTCTATTGGCTGTTCCGAAGTTAGGTGTCTGCGATGTTAGGGAGGGCAAATTAGGGGTTAATACTATTTATTATAGGGTTAGTGATGCGGATTAGGGGTTAATAACTTTATTATAGTAGCGCTCAGGTCCGCTCGGCAGATTAGGGGTTAATAAGTGTAGGCGACGTTGTGGGGGGCAGATTAGGGGTTAATAAATATAATATAGGGGTCGGCGGTGTTAGGGGCAGCAGATTAGGGGTACATAAGGATAACGTAGGTGGCGGCGCTTTGCGGTCGGCAGATTAGGGGTTAATAAGTGTAGGCAGGTGGAGGCGATGTTGAGGGCGCCAAACTCCAAATCTAGGTCATAGATTGCAGAATTTGACTCCTAGCTTCTCTAGGTACCGCGGGACAAGTAAAATGTTTACAGCAATAGCAAGGTATTTTACACCAAACGTAACAAAAAATAAATAAATATACTATATATATATATATATATATATATATATATATAAATATATATATATATATAAATAAATATATTTTAAATGTGTGTGTATATATATATATATATATATATATATATATATATATATATATATTGCAATGTATCTTTTTCATTAATTAAGTAATTGAATTCATTATTTATGGGGAATTCAATTTAGAGTTTAAAAGGATATGAAACCCAATTTTTTTCTTTCGCGATTCAGATAGCGCATGCCATTTTAAGCAACTTTCTAATTTACTCCTATTATCAATTTTTCTGTGTTCTCTTTGTATCTTTATACAGGAATGTAAGCTTAGGAGCCAGCCCATTTTTGGGTCAGAACCTGGGTAGCGCTCGCTAGTGGCTGCATTTTCTTCTATTATCTAATTTGTTTTGTTCTCTTGATATCACTGGATTTAAAGGTCATTCTATTAGAAGCATTTCATATAAAATAATGATACTTTCTGCATTGCTCCCCATTATTATTTAATTCAAGAAGTCTAAAGTATATGAAATATTATAATGGGCAATCTCAATTGCAACAGTAAGAATGAATATACCTTTTACAGTGCTTAGAGTAAATCCCCCTCAACCTTACCTTTAACTTCCTTCTGGCGTTAAACTTCTTCAGGCAGTCAACCGTCTCCTGTCTATGCATACAGGAAGCCACTGTGGAGCGGTGCTGAAAAAAAGAAATATGCGGAAATAAAAAGCATGCGCAGAAGAGTGGAATAAGAATGGACTATGATAATGATAATAGGAAATGAAAAATCTCACTGAGATCCATGGGTGCTTCAGGGCTTCTGCTGCAGTGATTCGCTTGGAAGGGTTAATAGTCAACATCTTATTAATGAGATCTTTAGCTTCTGGGGTCACTGTGTCCCACTCAGGTGAAGGGAACTGATGGGAAAGAAGAGAAATAACTTGTGTGATCTACTATTTTAAAGGTAAAGGCAAAAGAGAGAAGTGTTATATATACTGGTAGGTCAGAATCAATATTTTTTAGAACTAGAGTATATGTAAAGAGAAATGAATCCCAACATTATTTTTTCAAAATTTAGGTAGAACATACAATTTTAAACAACTTTCCAGTTTACTGCTATTATCAAATTAGCTTTATTCTCTTGGTATTCTTTGTTGAAGGAGTAGCAATGCACTACTGGTTTCTAATTGAACACATGGGTCTAGCCAATGACAATTGGGGTATATATATATATATATATATATATATATATATATATATATATGCAGCCACCAATCAGCAGCTAGAACCTAGGTTCTTTGATGCTCCTAAACTCACCTAGATAAACCTTCCAGCAAAGGAGAACAAGAGAAGGAAGCAAATTAAATAATAGAAGTACATTGGAAAATTCTTTAAAATTGTATGCTCTGTCTAAATCATGAATGTATAATTATGACTTTACTGTCCCTTTAAGCGTAGCCAGACAGATAACAATGTAATGCAGAGTACCCTGCTCCTTAGAGTTAATTGCAAGATACAGATAGAGTCTTATTTGGTGGAACTCATTAGTGGCTTTCAGCAGTGTTAAAAATACTGACAATAGTTTTACAGTCAAGTCTAACATTGTTTCATTGTTGCATACAAAGTAATATGCTTTCTCTACTCTTCCCAGCTAGAAAGCAACTGTAAATTCATAGACAATTAATCATTAAATTGCTACATAAATAATTTATATTTATTCAAAGAAGTAAAAAGTATAACATTTATTCAATGCATTCATAGGGTCCAAACAGTAGAACGGATAATATAGCCATTACTGACAAAATGGACCTGAAACATTCTCCTATCAACCTTTAATTAAGCTAATTTGTGATTAGAAGTAAATTGGAAAGTTGTTTAAAACGGTATGTTCTATACAAATCATGAAAGAAAATACCATAATGATTTATATAAATAAAAGTGCTATAGCGAATATGATTGCAAACATGAGAATGTATTATTTCAATTCCAAGGCAATTTAGTATGATAGAAAAACAAAAGTATATTTAGAGAAAATTGTTTTTTCAAATAACCAGTGCTTCCACCCTGCTGTTTTTCTCTTAAATTTGCTTTAAATGTAATCATGAAAGACTCCTGCTTTGTAAACTCATCTCAGCTTTACTATAGTGCTTATTATTAGTAATGGCAGGCTAATCTTAAATATGGAATGAAAAGCACTCTGAATATTTTACCACTTAAAGCTGGAACAGGCATTAGAATATACTGTTTGATTGAGGGATAACATATTTGAAATAAAGGAAGGTATTTTCAGTGGGGTCCATTCCATCAGATGTTTGTGTGTATAGTATGGCTTTTCCAAGATTTTTTTGTTTTGTTTTTGGTGGTGGTGGGTTATATTGAAAAACATTTGCTGTACAAAAAGTTGAGCAAAGGGTATTTAAATTTCAAGTGAAACTATCAGGAAGTACATTATGCACAATTGAGTACTTGTACTCTACTGCTCAGAGGTGGTTTCAGGTATAAGGAGGAGCAAGCTATGCAGAAGCACCCCCACTGGCCCAAGGATGAGGGTAAAAGTTACCTTTAGATTATGATAATACAACTGAGATCAATGCATTTGTTGTTTGAAAGTGTTTTTAATTTAACCCCTTCATGCTGTTAGGATGTTCCATGCCATCCTAACAGCTCTGGGCTTTAACGCCATTAGGGCGGCATGGAACGGTCTACCTTATATGGTGTCCTGCAGCTTCCCTTATGACGCAGTCAAGAATCGGCCTGGGGTGCGTGCCTAGCAGTTGGCACAATGGCATTCATTTAAAGGGACAGTAAAGTTAAAAATTAAACTTTCATGATTCAGATTGAGCATGCAACTATAAACAACACAGTCACATCACAGTACTTATGTTATCACATTTACTTACTTATCTTGGTATCCTTTGTCAGAAAGCATACCAAAGTAGGTTCTGGAGCAACAATGTACTACTGGGAGCTAGCTGCTGATTGGTGGCTGCAAATATATGTCGCCTGTCATTGGCTCACCAGATGTGTTGAGCTAGCTCCCAGCAGTGCAGTGCTACTCCTTTAACAAAGGTTTACAAGGAAATGAAGCAAATTTGATAACATAATTAAAATGGAACCTTGTTTAAAATTGTATGCTCTGTTTGAATTGTGAAAGATAAAAAAAACAATTTCATGTCCCTTTAGTACATTTTGATGGTTTTAATCATTTGAACAGAACTTTATATTAGAGTCTATGAACCTGAGAGGTATTTTCTACAAATAATGCAAAATTGAATTGTTATTTAACTGGATCCATTCAATTATCTCACTCCTGTGAATTACATTATCTTTCAGGTGGTTCACCCTAATACTATGTGAATTTGTTGTAACAGTGAGGGTACTTTAAGATCCAACACATCCTTGGCAGCTTAATTATCTGATTGGATGATAAAAAGCTGAATTGATACTACAATCACGTGGTATTGTAACAGTATTTTCAGTACAATCTATTAAAGAATCCAAACAATACCAGTACACTGTGTCATTTTAGAGAAATGTGAGGACAATTTGTGTTGAACCTTACTGGCAATTATTAAAGGGACACTGTACCCAAATTTTTTCTTTTGTGATTCAGATAGAGCATGACATTTTAAGCAACTTTCTAATTTACTCCTATTATCAAATGAGCTTTATTCTCTTGGTATCTTTATTTGAAATGCAAGAATGTAAGTTTAGATGCCGGCCCATTTTTGATGAACAACCTAGGTTGTCCTTGCTGATTGGTGGATAAATTCATCCACCAATCAAAAACTGCTGTCCAGAGTACTGAACCAAGAAAAAAGCTTAGATGCCTTCTTTTTCATATAAAGATAGCAAGAGAAAGAAGAAACATTGATAATAGGAGTAAATTAGAAAGTTGCTTAAAATTGCATGCTCTATCTGAATCACGAAAGAAAAATTTTGGGTTCAGTGTCCCTTTAACCGATAGGTAAACAATAGGAGTATTCAACTAATTCAGGTACTGAACAATTGATTTATAAAAATTCTTTTAAACTCACATCTCCTAAGGCAACTGTACCATATAATTTATTTTTGAAGGTGTGATATTACCTCAGATACCCCAGGACTCAGATTAAGAGTAACAGTAGGGGTAATCTTTTTGTGATAGTGACATACACCCTAATCAACTGAATAAGGCGGTGCACTTGTATTACTCCCTTTCAACCAAGGGCATAACTCAAGGAGACCATACAGGGGTCTTTATACCATATATATTGTGATTTGGGAGGTACCATCCCCCCTTTAAATCACCTTCGTTCTCGATCACACTGACTGATATTTTTTAGAATTTATTTTTTAACAAAGTTATTAAAAGTTAAGTTTTAAACCTGCCTTTCATGGGCTTCTTTACCTATGGTATCCAGCTAGTGTATAACCAGTGCTGTTGAGTGCTATGTAAGTACACTCTTTCAATTGCTTCCAGCAATTGGTATTTCTTAGTCTGTTTCTTTTAGTGTACAGCACCTGATTATATTCTGATCATCTCTATCAATATATATGAGATATAAATATCATTAGGAACACAGCACTAGTAGTGCCGTCGTCTTTTCTTTTCTTCTGTAACATAGGTTAGCTTAGGTTTATTTATTTTTTTGGGGGGTTTGGGTGGGTGGGTGGTGGGTTTTACTGTTGAGGGGTGTTTGTATTTTTTTTTACAGGTAAAAGAGCTGATTTCTTTGGGGCAATGCCCCACAAATGGCCCTTTTAAGGGCCATTGGCAGTTTAGTGTAGGCTAGGGTTTTTTTATTTGGGGGGGGGGTATTTTGATAGGGCTATTAGATTAGGAGTAATTTGTTTTTATTTTTGATAATTTCCTTTTTTATTTTTTGTAATTTAGTGTTTATTTATTTTATAATTTAGAAAATTGTATTTGATTAATTTAATTTATTTTATTGTAATGTTAGTTTTTAGTGTAAGGCAGGTTAGGTTTTATTTTACAGGTAACGTTGTATTTATTTTACCTAGGTAGCTAGTAAATAGTTAATAACTAGTCTACCTAGTTAAAATAAATACAAACTTATTTGTGAAATAAAAATAAAACCTAAGCTAGTTACAATGTAACTATTAGTTATATTGTAGCTAGCTTAGGTTTTATTTTACAGGTAAGTATTTAGTTTTAAATAGGTATTATTTAGGTAATAATTGTAAGGTGTATTTAGATTTATTTTAATTATATTTAAGTTTGGAGGTGTTAGGGTTAGACTTAGGGTTAAGGTTATGTTAGGGTAGGGATATGCTTAGGGTTAGGGGTTAATATATTTATTTAGTGTTAGTGATGTTGGAGGCCAGAGGTATAGGAGTTAATAACTTTAGTATAGTGGCGGCTATATTGGGTGCGGCAGATTAGGGGTTAATAAATTTATGTAGGTGGCGGCGATGTTAGGGGCAGCAGATTAGGGGTTAATAACTGTAGCCAGGTGGCAGCAATGTCGGGGGCAAAAGATTAGGGGTGTTTAGACTCAGGGTTTATGTTAGGGTGTTAGGTTTAAACTGTATTTTTATTTCCCCATAGACATCAATGGGGCTGCATTACAGAGCTTTTGTTTCCGCAATCGCAGGTTTTAGGCTTTTTTTTGCTGACTCTCCCCATTGATGTCTATGGGGAAATCATGCACGAGCACGTCAAAGCAGCGCTTGTATTTAGGTGCAGTATGAAGCTCAACGCCACCGTATCACCCGCACAAGCCTGCTTTTTGGAAAATTGTAATAGCAGCGCTATAGGGAGGTGAAATAACGCAGCTTTTGTGGTGGTCTTCAATTTCCCTATAGCGCTCAAAACTCGTAATCTAGCAGATAATAATTTTTTTAGTTTAAAAAAAAGTTAATACTGCAAAATTTATACTTTTAATCTAATAACCATATTCATCAATAAAATCAAGGAATGTTCCTTTATAATTTAAACAAAATGTTAGAATATTTAACTATATTAATTTTAAAATTACCCCAAATTATTAACTGAAGACCTGTTATGAAATTTTATTAATGTCTAAAGAAAGATGAATAGCAAAATATATGTTAGATATAATGAAGTAATCAACGCAAATATAAGCCTAAGAACAAAATGTAGATGTATTTAAAAATTAAAATTAATTAAAATTTAAAAATTAATATATATATATATATATATATATATATATATTATATTTGTTTATTAAATAAATAAATGTAAACATTTTAGTCTCTCTTTCTCTCTCGCCTCAATGATTAAAAGTGCTACGAGGCGGCAAAATATTCCAAAGGATCTGCTGCTATGTCGAGCGACCCTGTCGAAGTATTCTAAGCTCCCGACATAGCAGCATAGCCAAGAGGCATTTACTTTACATGCCATTGGTCAGCGATGCCAATAGGGATTGACTGATTTAAAATCAGCCAATCAGGACTAAGCTGTATCCCTATATATAGACGTTCTGCACTTCCGGAATTTCAGTGTGTAGCAGCAACCACATGAAAAGCAGGGCTCAAGGAAGAGAGTTGTAGAAAAGAAGAGCGGAGGTGGCCGAAGAGGTCGCCGAAGTGCGCCTTTGTGAAGATGGGCCCCTGGAGCCAAGCTGAAGAAGACCCTGACATGGAAGCAGATTGAGGAGCGGAGGCGGTGGAAGAAGCCGCCGAAGTCCGTCTCCACCGCCGTGAAGATGGGGGTTAGGTATTAGTGTAGTTCTAGTTTGTGTTGGGAGGTGGTGGTTTAGGCTATAATCTCCTAACCACCCCCCATACCTGTATGGAGGTTGATTAGGTGATTATTCATGATTACCATTAAGTAGGCCTTAATCTCCTAACCACCCCCCATACCTGTATGAGGGATGATTAGGTGATTGATGGTTACCATTTAGTAGACTTTAATCTCCTAACCACCCCCATACCCATATGGGGGTTGATTAGGTGATTATTAATGGTTACCATTTAGTAGGCTTTAATCTTCTAACCACCCCCATACCTGTATGGGGGTTGATTAGGTGATTATTGATGGTTACCATTTAGTAGACCGTAATCTCTTAACCACCCCCATACCTGTACGGGGGTTGATTAGGTGATTAGGTTAGTACAGTTTAGGGGTAATAGTGCATTTATCTATAATTTTTAAAATATTATGCATTCTTATGTATGATGCATATTCTTTTAACTATTGTATATAAATTAATATGTATTTATATTTTCTTGTTATGTTTTAAATTGCACACACAAATATATATATTAAAATGTATATTTATGTTACAAAATTGTATTATTACATAACAGTCATGCAGCTATGTAATACTAGAATGATAATGCAACTGTCTTTTATAACATAAATATCTATTTTAAAAATATATTTATATTTGATATAATAAACTCATCAAGCAAGACTATCTATATTTTAATTTATATATTCAATACTTAAACTAATATAAATAATACATGACCATGCATTTTATTTTAATCATTATAAATATAATGTTGTCAGGCCTTGCATTGATATTCAATATTTAAACTGTTATGAATGTATATTGCATTATGTTTTAAGTATTGCATATACATTAAAATGTATTTATATTAGCTTGTTGTGTTTATTAGGTATAACATAGATATATATGATGTTAATATATATTTATGTTATAAAAGTCAGTAGCATTAAATTATATTTTACATAATAGGAATGCAGTTATGTAGAACTCTAATTTTAATAATATTGTCTTTAATATAATATAAAATTTTAAACACAACAAGCAACATTACATGAATTAAATTTTAATTTATATCCAAATATTTAAACAATATACATTCTACAGAACAATGCATCATTTTAAATATTGAATACTTATGTGTAGGGCCTTAGCATATACAGTGAGTTTTAGGTTATGACAGTTTTGGGGTCAATGTTTAAATGATATGCATAGTCATGTAAAATGCATATTGTTTAAAGCATTGAATATATCTTTAGAATAAAAGGTATATAATGATGCTTTATATTATTTTAAACATAAACATATTTTTATATATATATTTATGTATGAAATAATAGCAAGCACTATTAAATCCCTTTTAAGATATCTAAAATACTTTAAATAATCTACATTTTACATGACAATACATATTTTGTCAAGGAGATGTGGTAAACGCTGGAGGGCCAGTAAAAACTCGCCAGGCTCCTGGAACTCAGTGCCAGATCGAAATTAAAAAAGTATGGTATTCCCATATTTCTTATCATTTTCAATACATTTTCCCCTTGTTTAATTGACGTTGTATAATGATTGTGATATTTTTGCTGTTAAAAGATTTACTAATTTAAAATATGACCCATGGTAGAATGTTTTCTCAATCATGGTAAATCTATGATACATAATGTTCATATAACAAAACCCTTTTCCAGCTTAAAAGGGTCATTAAAGTCACAATAAAGTTTTATGATTCAGATAGAGCAGGCAGTTTTAAGTCACTTTTCAATTTACTTCCATTATCAAGTTTTGTGCAGTCTTTTTATATACACACTTTCTGGGGAAAGTGCCTACTAAACATGTGCAAAGGCTCACAGGGTATACGTATACCAGTCTGTGATTGGCTGATGTCTGTCACATGGTACAGATGGGAGAAAAAATAAATTTGCATTAAAAAAATCTTCTGCTTATTTGAAATTTGAGTAGGTTAGCGCTGCGGAATCTGTCGGCCCTCTACAAATAACCGATAATAATAATAATAATAATAATAATAAGTGTTGCTGCATTGTCTTCTAATTATGCACTTGCTAATTATGCAATTCTACTGCATTTAATGGTCCTTTAAGAAGAAAAAAAAAACACACTTAAAGTAGAAAGCTTTACTCTTTTAATATATAAAGAAATATTAAAATGTTGGCCAAATATTGGAATTGCTAAATTGAATCAACTAATAAGGCTAATATTAGATTTTGCAAAAGAATGTTGAGAGATGTTTGTGAATTCCTGCTAATTAATACAAAGCTTTGTATACTTTGCACCCCTTGGGGACGATTTATCATGTTCGGGCAAACATGATCCGCTGTAGCGGGTCATGTCTGCCAGACATTGATAAATGCTAATCATTGCACAAGCATCTAAAAATACAAACATGGTCAAGCTTTCTTTTATCTGTCTTGCTGTCTTTTCACACATCAGTCCAGGAAGTTAGGGGCTAAAGAACACACAAAAACACACAACAACAAAAATGTAATAGTCTGTTTTAACTCATGCTCCCACCTTGATAATTGTGCAAACTTATTGCAGTCCACTTCCTCTATTTACTCTATTTTGCTGTAATTGCACTACCCACATAAACCAAATCAGGCCTTCCCAAATAAGATCATTTTAACAACTATAAAAACACGTGTAATCTACAATGCACGTCACATTAAACTTCGCTCTAAGCTTTTAACTTTAAAAGCCCTTCATGAGCTTTACTACTTTAGAGACATACTTGAATACATACTCAGGGTATTTGACAGGAGATCTCAAACACTAACAATACCATGGATCTGACCTTGGGGACACCATGACTCAGGTACATCATTATCCCCCTTTTTTTTCTAACTTTTCCTTCCCCTCTTATACTCCCTCTCCCATATGCCAATCCTAACCTACTGCCCTACTTATGGAATTATTATTTTTTTTGTCATGCTATACCTGCCTAAGGGTTACCACCCCTGTTGAATTTCGTTAATTGTAATACGGCTATTCCATACCTAGACAGAATTTCATATATTCTATTTCCAGGAATTTCCAATTAATTATCGTTTTATTGGTTATTTGCCTTGTGTATCAGGCATCTCTCTTTGCTATACTCCATTTACCCTAATACCTTCTGTCTTATTTTAACTAAACCTTTTTTCCCTTTATTTTTTCTCACACCTTACTTCCGTATCCTTTTCTTTCACCCCCCCCTTTTTTTTTCTTCTCCTCCAGAATGGATCACCAGTCCAGCAAGTTCCGAACACACTGCCTCACACTTACCACTATTAACGCAAAGGGTCTCAACAACCCAGGTAAGAGATCTACAGTTTTTCGGGAACTTAAAAATGTACATGGCCATATAATATTCTTCCAGGAAACACACTTTTGAAGAGGTAAGGAGCCAAAATGGCACAATGCGCAATACACCACGGAATACTTCCAAAAAAATGTGGAGTGGGAGTTCTAATACATCATTCAGTCCCCCTAAAACTAACATACATTGAAAAATACTCAGAGGGCCGTTACCTTGTTTTAACAGGTACTCTTTATGGTCATCCAATAACATTGGCAAGTGTACATACCAAATCTTGCCCAGCATCAGTTTATTAAGCACATTGCCAAGGTAATATTGGATCAAGGGAAGGTCCCTGTGTTTCTTGCAAGTGACCTCAACCTCCCTCTACAACCGTAATTTGAGACCTTTACTGGCTCGGCCAGCATTCCTGGCAGAACAACTAAGTTTGTTAAGACAGCTCTCTCTGACCTCATGTTACATGATGTTTGGAGGGCACTATACCCAGCCTGTAAGGACTTCACTTATTACTCTCCCCCACACAACATATATTCGCAAATTGATTATATTTTTCAGATACTACGGGATTAGATATGATTAGTACATGCGGTATTGGTTCAATTACATGGTCGGACCACGCTCCAGTCACTTGCACAGTGCAATGGCCAGACATATCGCCTGCGACATATATTTGTAGACTAGATGATTCTATATATAAACCTCTCATTAGGACCAAGTTACAGAAATCCCTCACAGAATACCTTTCACACAATGATTCCAGTTTTACCTCCTTGTCAAATACATAGGAAGCTCATAAATGTGTATTGCACATTGAGTTTTGAAAACATAATGCAAGATTACTCAAACAATATAAAGAGAAACACTCATGACTCCTAAATACTATCTCAACCTTAGAGGATAAACACAAACAGAATCCCTTGACACAGAGACCAGAAAAGCACTAACACAAACTAGAGTAGAACCTAAGCAACACTAAATGGAGGCTTACCAATGTAGAGCATTGACAATAAAGCAACAATATCATGAAGCGGGCAACAAACCTGGGAGATTACTAGCTAGATCTTTTCATAGAAAGCAACTTAAATCATACATACATCACATCAAGTCTACAGATGGCACAATACTAAAGTGCAACAAACAAATTGTTTCCATTCTTATTATAGTGCATTATACAACATTACAAAACCAACGCACAATCAGAAAATATGCCCTCAAAACAACAAGTCACAGAAGACTATCTTACTATGCTAGGCCTACCCCAACTAGATAAAGCAGATGCGGATAGTCTAGACACGCCTATCTCATTGGAAGAACTGACACAAGCGATTAAATATCTACCGAACGGAGGAGGAGCTAACTCCTGTAATGGCAGGACATATCTTGATGGAGCTCCGGAGCTAAGTTATGGATTATCAACTACTTTCCAACTCTATATGCCTCATAAGGGGTGATAATAGCTTTTTAACATCCAGATGATCTATCTGAAGCTCCAGGGGCCCCAAGAGCTAAAAATCGGCTTACATACTTAGTCTACATTGGACGACACAACCACGAGGTGGATTACTATACTAATATCACAGCCTGGTATGGCACGAGACTTGTCTCCTAATACGATGGAGCTGGCTATATCTCTTCTGAAGGATCTATGCTCCCACCTAGACCAACATCATGAAAGCTGTGTCGCCATCCTGAGATCTCCCACCGACACTCCCCGCACTAATGGCGACATTGATGGTCCACTTACAGGGTGCAATGCTGCAGGGCCCCAGCACTCACCCCGGATAAAACCAAGCACAGCCCTGTTAAGCAGCATTCAGAATGGTGAGGGTGAGAATGCACCCAAAGAGCAGCAGAAACAGAAGCCTTACAACTTACACATCCCACAGATTCTGCTATACTAGTGATGAGGACCCAGGATATACTAGATGCACAAGCGTTTGGAGTTTTGCACCATAAGCCTCAGCTATCTCTCCTAATGCTCTTCTCACAGGAGCCTGATGTTCAGCTACATCCTGACGACGGGCCTAGGTGGCATTTGTCCTACTTGCACTTTGGCTGCTCTCGACGGATCTCGGATTTCAAACTGACCCAGGACCTCTTGCAATGTTCTTTGACCCTAAGATCTGGAGTAGGGTGACTGCCTAACAAACTCCGGGCAGGGTCCGAATTGTTCCCCCGAAGCTGCAACAGGCCACTACTCGATTTTCAACATTTAGACTTTGTTCAGTTTGAGTATTCATACCTAGCTATTAGCTGCTAATATGGTTAATACCCTGGATGATGGCCTTAGGGCCTGAAGTATGTGAACTAATTGTTTTGGACATCCCAATATTCCCTTTATAACATTAGCTCTGTATTCACACCAGCATAGTCATATCCCCTTATAGACCTGAGAGAAGCTTCAGCCATACAAGAGAGTGTCTGTGTATCTGCATTGTTGCAAATCCTTAGCTGTCTTATGTATATATATGCAGATTTTATAGGTATACCACTTAAACTCCTCATAGTTTATGCTTGTAATTGTCTAACTAAGTCATTATCAAATGATCCATGTATGAGCATGTATTTCCTTAGAATGTTTTATGACTATCTTAATGCTGACTGGCCTGTCTTACTTATATATTATTTTTTAGTGTGCTGGTAATGCGGGATGCTGCGCTCCCTTTAATTTATCTACGTTTAGCACTGTCAGCTGATTTTACTGTTACATTCATCAGGATACACCCCATAGTACCGGTCACATATACCTTATTCTGGCTATCCAGAACTCTCTAGAATATTTCAGGAGGCTAATTACTGTAACCGGTTGGGAATCACACCCAAGCCTTAGTTTCAAATAGTTCCATAGAGCCCAGGCTCTCCATGTGTATATAAGTGTGCCCTAAAGTTCTACATTCACACCAGTACAATCATACAAGAGAGTGTGTGTGTATCTGCATCTTTGCAAATCCTTAGTTGTCTTAGGTATATATTCGCAGATTTTATAGATCTACCACTTAAACTCCTCATAGTTTATGCTTGTAATCATTCAACTTAGTATTTATATACAGGTCCATGAATGAGCACGTATTACATTGGAATGGTATATGGATATCTTAATTCTGATGGGCCCGCCTTATTTATAAACTATTATTTACTGCATCTGTAATCTCGGGGATTGAGCTCCTTTAACTTACCTAGTTTTAGAACTGTCAGCTGACCTTACTGTAACATTCATTAGTATGCACCCCCGCAGTACTGGTCACATATACCTTATTCTGACTATTGAGAACTCACTAGAATATTCCATGAGGCTATTTAATGCAACAGATTAGGAGTTATATTGAAGCCCTAGTTTACTTTAAACTAAGGGTCAAACCTTTACTACCTCTCGCATATTTCTCACACATAGTTTGTGGTTCTCATATTAACCAACCTCTTCTTACGATCCGTACTACTCCTCCCTCATTTATATCACTTATAAGGCCACATATTCATATGCTCCCTAGTTAATAACATTTATTGCCCACACCATAATATTCTCTTTCCCATTATCCATAACTTACTGTCACACAACCAGACCTTAAAATGTAATTAGACCTGATCCCCACCTTCGTAATAAATGTGTCATTACAGGCTACATCACTTATCCAACCTCTTCCTCCCAACCCCCTCTTTCAAACTTAAAGCAGCTCTTGCCTACTGATATACCCCTTTAGTTTCAAATAAGCGCTTAAGGCATAATAATTACCTACTTATCGCCTATATCCATGTGCAGGTGTGCTCATTATTTCGCAAACCCTTTATCCTTCACTCATTGAGTGTCACTATCTACCTTACAATGTTTGAGACGTCTTACCCTTTGTTACGCTTTAGCTCCTTATTGACTTCCACTTCACTCTATACTAACTCAACACACACATGCTTCACAATATCACTACCAGTTTACCATACATAAAATAATTTATGGAAAATTAGGTATAATGTTCCACATACAGAATTTCAAAGTACAAGAAAACAAGTTTGTCTATGCCATATGTGTGGTACACCATTCAAATAACACTGCTTATCCTACATGCCGGTAAAGCATGGGCTACCTGCTTGTTCTCTTTAATCTTGTTTGCACGTTTTTGTTGTTTTTGTGTCCACACATGTGACTTCCTCTGATTTTATAACATTTCTGTACCTATAATTGTTTACCTCAATAAAAATTTGATTTAAAAAAAAAAAAAGATTTACAGAACTGTTAAAGTCCTGGCCTGGATGAGCTCACCCCAAGATATTATAAAACATTTCTTAACTCTTTAGCTCCTATAATGCTTCAACTTTTTAATAGTTTGAGTGAACATCCTCATCTTGTTAAAACCATGCTTGAAGCACATATTACACTTATCCCTAAACATGGCAAACCCTCTACTGCCACAGAAAATTTTAGACAGATATCATTATTGTAAGTACTGATATCAAAATCCTAGCTAAGGTTTTAGCAAAACGCCTAAACAAATATCTCCCAAACCTCATATCAACTGACCAGGTGGTTTTTTCCCAGGCAGAGAAGCTTGGGATGACACTTTGAAGGTTTAACAATTGATTAATTACCCCAGGGTTGAAGGCGTGCCTATAGCGCTCTTTTCGACAGATGCGGAGAAGGCCTTTGACCGTGTAGACTGGCTTTTCCTGTGTCAAGTGATGAAGGCTATGAACTTTGGCGATTCTTTTTTGAATATGACATTTGCTTTATATTCTACCCTTAACACGTGAGTCAGAGTAAATTGAACACTATTGGATACTTTAAGATCACAAATGGCACTAGGCAGGGGTGCCCCTGTCTCCCCTACTATTTGCCCTAGCAATAGAAGCCTTAGCACACAAATTTAGGAATAACACTAAAATTACTGGGATCAGAATAGGAGACACGGAGCACAAACAAGCGCTTTACGCAGACGACATACTTTACACTCTTACAAATATAGAAACATCTGTTCCAGAACTCCTTAATGAAATAAAAACATATGGAACACTATCTAACTTTCATCTCAACCTCACAAAATCTGATCTTTTAAATGTCAGTGACCCACACAAGCACATACAACATCTACAGATAAACCACAGGGTCACCATTGCCAGTTCGCAATTTAAAATATCTGGGTATTTATCTTACTGCAAACTATTTTCTAAGGCTTAAAGAGGAAATAGTTAGAGATCTCTCATCAAGAAAGAATAAAACACCCTCATGGCTGGGAAAAAGTGGGGTAGTGAAAAATTTATATTCTCCCACGCATTTTATACATTTTGCAGACCATTCCAATTTCCCTACCAAGAGATTTTCTGCCTCAATTACAAAAAGCTATAGAACAATTTGTTTGGACAGGCACAAGACCAAGGGTCCCCAAAAGATCAATGTATCTCCCCCGAGACAAAGGAGGGTTGGGATTCCCAGACTTGGCAACCTATAGGTGAGCTATACTGTTACAGCATTTGGTAGAATTGTCCCACAGCACCACGCATAAAGCATGGGTTCATATGGATGGTAAAATATTTAAGCTGAATAATGTTGGTACATAGCATGGATCTCATCATTGATGCGCCCCAAATTACTTAACAAATACCATATGTCACTAGAAATATTAGACGGATGGGACAAAATATTGGCCACTAGTACGCATATCTCACCTAAACAATCGCCACTGCTTCCCATTATAGAAAACCCTGAGCTGCCATATAACAAATTGGGAACACGTGTCGGTAAACCGTATAGCCTTAGAACGGGTACATTACACTTTGCCATTGAAAATGGGAGACTGTGCTCTCAACAGCACATGATAGAAACACATGGAGAATTATTCTCCTAATGGATTATATATAACCAGCTAATAAACTTTCTGATGCATCATGCTCATTAAGACAACTTCACTAGGTACCTTACCCCATTTAAACACCTATGCAAAATGACACTACCACCAAGACGACTTATCTCCTTAATATATAAGCTTCTACTCCTCCCTTCAGATACACCCCTTTCAACATACACCATAGCCGGAAACAGAGATCTCAATAATGATATAGACCAGGAGGCCTGGCTTAGATAATTTATTTTAGTAAAGCGCTCCTCAATATCAGCTAACGTACATGAAATTCAGCTTAAATTACTAAGCAGATGGTACTTTACTCCGGCAAGACTCCATAGTTACTTCCCATTGGCAAGCCCATTATGCTGGAGAGGTTGTGGAAAGGTTGGCACACTCCTCCATATTTGGTGGTCTTGCCCGAGACTCCAGAGTTTTTGGTCGGAGGTGATATGCCTCATATCTGATAAACTATATATTATAATACGAAACACCCCAGAAACAATATTCTTTCTCCACCTACCGAGAATCAGAGAGTCATATAAAAGAGGCCTTCTCTTGACAATGCTCACGGGAGCTAAAAAACTTCCAAAAAAGTGGAAATCAAATAGCGTACCAAACATGGAAGAATAGTATTCCTCGGTAAGTGATTTATTACTTCTGGAGAGATTTTACTATCTCAAAATCAATCAAATTGTCACCCTCGAAATGATGATGGCTATCTGGAAAGGTATTCTTCTATAATAGGAAAAGCCTATTCCAAACAATTTCCAATCAAACTACGGACTGGTCCCATTCTGGCCTCCCACTCTAGGGAGCGTTAATATTATTATTTTTATTTTTTTTCCCTCCCTCTTCTCTTTTACCCTATCCACTCTCATACCTTCTTCTTAACTCAACACATGGTTTAAGGTTTATACTTGGTTAAGCTTGTATTTGCCAAAAAAAATGTCAAGCTCTAAGCAGGATTGCACGTACATTGATATACATGGACTCACTTTGACTTTCCAGTCTGAGATCCTGCTGTTTATTTACTGTACAATAATAAATGGTATCTTACTATAAGAACTGTTTTACCATCAAAATGTAGACAATGACAATACCAGTCTGTTGGTTATGCAAACTGTTTCTTTTTATTGTACATCTGGAATTTATGATCAATAAAGCTTGTTTAAAAAAAAAAAAAAAGAAACTTAAAAATACATAATAAATTCTTCATTGAGTATTGAAAGGATATCAAAGCCCAAAAAATAATTTTGTGATTCAGACAGAGCATACAATTTTTAAAAAGATTCCATTTAACCTCTCATAAAATGTGTGTGGTCTCTGGAGCACTATATAGCAGGAAATAGTGCTGCTATTTAGTGCTCTTGCATAGAGATAACATTCTTGTAAAACTGCTGCCATATAGTGATCCATACATGTGCACGGTACTGAGCTTAAATCTTTGCTTTTTTAACAAGATATACCAAGAAATTGAAGTTAATAGAATTAGATTAGAAAGTTGTTTAAAACTTCATGCTCAATCTGAATCATGAAAGGCAAACAAAATGAGTTTCATATCCCTTTAATGGTGTTTCATTACAGAAGGGTTTACTTTTGATTGACTTACATCATAAGCACCAGCCTTGATCTGCTGGTATAGTCTGTGCTGATCTTCATCCCAGAATGGTGGGTAGCCAACAAGCAAAATATAAAGGATAACACCTGGCAAAAAAAAGAAAAAAATAATTAAAGAGATTCAGACATGAAAAGTTGCAGTCTCTATGCAAGGACTAATCCACCATAAAGATGAGCTTGTTATTAAAATGAGGTGTACTTCATATGAAATTAATCTCCTTTATAAAATAAAACAAAGCTGATCTCTCTTTGCTTAAATGACTGTGTGATTGAAATATAATCACTGAAACGTCAATACAAAAAAATGAGTGTGCTGGCTCTCTAGTCTGTTCAGGAAACACAGTAAATATGGATATTTCAAGCTAAGCACATGCAGAGAATTTAAATTTCAAACTATAATCATAAGGTTACAACATTTATTAATGCTCTAAAGAGCAGGAACAAAATCGAAAGCACTATGCAATACTACTAGTGTGCTTGAGCAGACAGAATGGTAGTGAGGCAAAATATAATATTCTCAATGATTTGCAAATATTGCCACTAACAAATAACAGTTACCAAGAAATGGAATTGAAATTCACATTTCCCTAGACCTGGTGGCAGTTTTCAGTTGTCTTCAGATTGTAAGATTTTATTGGCATTGCATTAATTGTTCCTAATTGTGTTACAGTTAATTCATGTGACAAATGTGTTCCTTTTTTTTTTTGTATTGTACAATTAATAAAGCTTTAAAATAAGATTAGATACTACAATGTAATATAAAGTTATGTTGCATAGCTGGATGGCTTTTCTTGACCCAGTTAGCACTGAGTTGGTATTCCTACTTAAAGGGACAGTCTACACCAGAATTTTTATTGTTTTAAAAGATAGATAATCCCTTTATTACCCATTCCCTAGTTTTGCATAACCAACACGTTTATATTAATAGACCTTTTACCTCTGTGATTACCTTGTATCTAATCCTCTGCAAACTGCCCCTTATTTCAGTTCTTTTGAGATACTTGCATTTTAGCCAATCAGTGCTAACTCCTAGGTAACTCCACGTGCATGAGCACAATGTTATCTATATGACACACATGAACTAACACCCTCTACTGGAGAAAAACTGTCAAAATGCATTCAGATTAGAGGCGGCCTTTAACGTCTAAGAAATTAGCATATGAACCTCCTAGACTTGGCTTTCAACAAAAATACCTAGAGAACAAAGCAAAATTGGTGATAAAAGTGAATTGAAAAGTTGTTTAAAATGACATGCCATATCTGAATATGAAAGTTTATTTTGGACTTGACTGTCCCTTTAACAAAACACTTATCTCCAATATCCCCTCCACACAGTGCTTACGCCTTCCTGACAACTTCTGATCTCTCAACTGTCCTGTGTTTTGTGGGATGTGGTCCTGGTTAAAGCATTCTGTTCTCTTGTCCCACCACCTCTTTCCTTTGCCTCTATATATCACTGTCATTACCAGATGGTAGAAGCACCTTAGGCTCTCTGAGCAAGTGCTGGTGCATCCTTAAATACACATTTGAAACATCTATAGCTTTAATTAGAAGCATTTTTGCTAATACATGTATATTACAAACATGCTTCTATTCACAACGGAAATGCATCCACGTGGATTCCAATCTTGTGTAACCCCGGGACTACCAGAACCGTCTGCAAGGAATTCTGTAAACTCTAAATGCATTATTCCCTATGACTGCCAGAAATGGATGCAACACTTGATTGCATTGTATTGTACACCTCTCTAGTAACCAAGGGGTTTTGATAATATTTGTCTACCTTTTGGTTTATCTTTATTGTCTCACAATATGCCCCTAAATAAGGAGATCACTGAATATATATGACGTTTTTCATTGCTTTATGTCACATTTCTCATTCTCCTACTCCAGTTAGTAATGCCTCACCCACGCTAGCTATCTAGATATCTCTTCAACAAAGAATAACATGACTGCTTCTTGATAATAGAAGTAAATTAGAAACTTTTTTTTAAAGTGTCCTTTTACACACCTCTTGTTTTTGTGTAAAGATTGTGCTTGTCCCACAGTCCCTAGAGAGGGTAAAAAGCAAATGTTCTAACCCGCAAATCAAGCTGGTTTAGGCAATTTGCAAATAATGCAGTATTTTGAACATATGGGTTACTGATTTTGCTTTTTGATCATTAGTTATTTGTGAAAAAGCATACATTTGACACAAATAAAAGAGCCATTTAATGTCCCATTAAGGAATCAAACATGCTGGAACAAATATTCAGGTGGCTCAAATATCAGCTTTATTATCAGATCAATTGCCCAATTGATCCACTAGTGTTCTCCCTTTGAACGAAACAACTACAGAGCACCCTCTAAACTAAATTAATGAGACAAAAATGTTAGAATTGAAATGTGTATGGGTGCATTTACATTTTAAATAAATCCATTTATTGCAATATACTTCCATTAGCAAAAATGCTTCTAGTAAAGGTTTTTAAATTGTTTAGGGGCATATGCACATATGCTGTGAGTGCTCCATGCACCAGCATCCTGATCCTCTGTCACATCTAGCATATGTGTACATGAATAGCAAAATAACTTTTACTAGAAGCATTTTTGCTAATGTAAGTATATGGCAAAATTGTTCCTATTAAAAGTTTAAAAGTGCCCATGCACATTTCAATTTAGACCTTTCTACCCCTTAAAGTCAAATTCACCTCAGGTCAATTACTCCACACAAATATCCCTAAAAATGACCACTGTTATTTGTTTCACATATATTTATATTTTTCCATTAAAATCTGAATATTTTGAGAAATATCTATAGTGTTTACTGTTTTAGATGTAACAATATGTAAACATTTTCCCACTACACCTCAGAGAGAAACTAGCTATTTTGAAATCCTACCTGAATTTAAGCTAGCCCTTTCTGTGAAGCTTGTTACTATGATTTCAGTTTATATTTTCACTTGGCTTCTTTATGTTGATGCTGATATCTATTGGGATCCAGGTGAATCATGAAGTTTAGTGATATAGCTCAGGTAGAGAAATTGTATTGACACATAGGGCTCTATTTATTAATGGCTGGACTGACAAGAGTTTGCTGCTGTGAAGCTGTCACCCTGGCCTTGCTGTAAACGGGCAGCATATACTGCTTCTGCAATGCCACCCCATGCTAGCGTGCAACCAATCATAAGTGAGCAGGGACTGTCAATCATCCAGATTGGATTAGATCAGGATAATTTCACACAGTCACATTTTAGGTTTCAGAGACGTTAAGTAGCAGCATTATTAAGACAACTGCAGCTTAAAGGGAACACACTAGTCAAATGAAATGTTCATGATTCAGATAGGGCATGTCATTTTAAACAACTTTCCAATTTACTTTTATTATCAAATTTGCTTTCTTCTTTTGGTATTCTTAGTAGAAAGCTTAACCTAGGAAGGCTCATATGCTAATTTCTTAGTCCTTGAAGGATGCCTCTTATCTTAATGCATTTGACAGATTCTCACACCTAGAGGGCATTAGTTCATGTGTGCCATGTAGATACCATTGTGCTCACGCCCGTGGAGTTACTTATGAGAGGGCACTGGCTGGCTAAAATGCATGTCTGTCAAAATAACTACAATAAGAGGGCAGTCTGCAGAGGCTTAGATACAAGGTTATCATAGAGGTAAAAAGTATGTTAATATAACCGTGTTGGATATGCAAAACTAGTAATAAAGGGATTATCTATCTTTTTAAACAAAAACAATTCTGGAGTAGACTGTCCCTTTAATTAGCATTACAGACTTATTTGCGCAAGCCAGAAACACTGTGGCACCAAAGCTACTTCCGCAGCTTGATAAATGGTGCCATAGTATTACAAAACTAATAATAATGAAAATTAATTTGTTTAATATTTTATTTAACAATTAAACCACAAAATAGCAACCTGATCCAATTAGCATAGCCATCTACCAAAATCTAAAATCACATTTTATGTCAAGAAAATCGAAATATCTTAAGAAATTACCACAGGCCCAGAGATCAACTGCCTTTCCATAGGGATCTTTCCTAAGAACTTCAGGAGAGAGGTAACCTGGTGTGCCTGCAAACCCTGTGGAGGAAAAACAGAGGATGGTCAATGAATGCCCATAGCTTACACACATATTCAGTATAGCTTTAAATGTTATGTTATGTTGATTTGAAAAATGTATTATTTACTAGATAGATAGATAGGCTTCAATGGAGCGAGCTTTAAAAAATAAATCAAACTCTTTTCACCTGACAGTGTTAGACCTACAGCGCTAAAGCCGAAGGTAGTTATGCATATTTTACATTACAATGTTTTTTACCTAGAAGAATTTATTTTTTATTTTTAAATATACATATATATGATTTTTTTAAAAAAATATTTACATAGATGTCTATACCTATATATCTATATTAATATATACAGGTGTATATATATATATATATTTGAAAATACTAAGAACATTTTCTACTATGTGAAGAACAGTGGGATGTGTGTGTATATACAGTATATATATATATATATATATATATATATATATATATATATATATATATATATATATGTGTGTGTGTGTGTGTGTGTATATGTGAGTTTATATGTGTATATATGTGCTTACATGTGTATATAAATATAAACATATATAAACACATATATACGGATGCACATATATGCACATATTTAGACATATATATATATATATATATATATATATATATATATATATATATATATCATATACCTTTTAACCCTTATAAAAATTATATTAATATTTATATAAATAATTTTTATCAGATAGTGTAACTATGAGTTTAGCACTTTATTCTAATGTATTTATGTTGTGTTTGGTGCAAAAAAAAATTCAACTATTCACTCGTACTTTACTTTCAACTTGTAGTACGTATTTACTTTCAACTTGTAATACTTGTGCAAATTAAAGTCTACACACCCCTGTTAAAATGTCAGGTTTCTGTTATGTAAAAAATGAGGCAAAGATAAATCCTTTCAGAACTTTTTCCACCTTTAATGTGACCTATAAACTGTACAACTCAATTGAAAAACAAACTGAAATCTTTTAGGTAAAGGAAAATAAAAATAAAAAAATAAAATAATATGTTTGCATAAGTGTGAACACCCTTTAACTAATACTTTATTGAAGCACCTTTTGGTTTTATTACAGCACTCAGTCTTTTTGGGTATGAGTTTTTCAGCATGGCACATATTGACTTGGCAAGACTTGCCCACTCTTCTTTGCAAAAACACTCTAAATCTGTCAGAATGCGAGGGCATCTCCTGTGCACAGCCCTCTTCAGATCACCGCACAGATTTTGAATTGGATTCAGGCTGTGCTCTGGCTGGGCCATCCCAAAACATTAATCTTCTTCTGGTGAAGCCATTCCTTTGTTGATTTGGATGTATGCTTTGGGTCGTTGTCATGCTGAAAGATGAAGTTCCTCTTCATGTTCAGCTTTCTAGCAGAAGCCTGAAGGTTTTGTGCCAATATTGTCTGGTATTTGGAACTGTTCATTATTCCCTCTACCTTGACTAAGGCCCCAGTTCCAGCTGAAGAAAAACAGCCCCAAAGCATGATGCTGACACCACCATGCTTCACTGTGGGTATGGTGTTCTTTTGGTGATATGCAGTGTTGTTTTTGTGCCAAACATATTTTTTGGAATTATGGCCAAAAAGTTCAACTTTGGTTACATCAGACCAGAACACCTTTTGCAACATGCTTTTGGGAAACGTCAGATGTGCTTTTGCAAAATTTAGCCAGGCTTGGATGTTTTTTTTGTAAGAAAAGGCTTCCGTCTTGCCACTCTACCCCATAGCCCAGACATATGAAGAATATGGGCGATTATTATCACATGTACAAAACAGCCAGTACTTGCCAGATATTCCTGCAGCTCCTTTAATGTTGCTGTAGGCCTCTTGGCAGCCTCCCAGACCAATTTTCTTCTTGTCTTTTCATCAATTTTGAAGGGACATCCAGTTCTTGGTAATGTCACTGTTGCACCATATTTTCTTTACTTGATGATGACTGTCTTCACTGTGTTTCATGGTATATCTAATGCCTTGGAAATTCTTTTGCACCCTTCTCCTGACTGATACCTTTTAACAATGAGATCCCTCTGATGCTTTAGAAGCTCTCTGCAGATCATGGCTTTTTCTGTAGGATGCGACTAACAAAATGTCAGGAAAGACCTACTAGAACAGCTGAACTTTATTTGGGGTTAATCAGAAGCACTTTAAATGATGACAGGTGTGTACTGACTCCTATTTAACATGATTTTGAATGTGATTGCTTAATTCTGAACACAGCTACATCCCCAGTTATAAAAGGGGGTTCACACTTATGCAACCATATTATTTTTATTTATTTTTATTTCCCTTTACCTAAAAGATTTCAGTTTGTTTTTCAATTGAGTTGTACAGTTTATAGGTCACATTAAAGATGGAAAAAGTTCTGAAATGATTTATCTTTGTCTCATTGTTTTACATCACAGAAACCTGACATTTTAACAGGGGTTTGTAGACTTTTTATATCCACTGTATATATATATATATATATATATATATATATATATATATATATATATATATATATATATATATATATATATATATATATATATATATATATATGCATGTGTATATGTGAGTGCTATAAACACATATATATGAATGCACATATATGCACATATTTAGACTATATATATAAATATATATATATATATATATATATATATATATATATATATATATATATATATATGTGTGTGTGTGTGTATAATATACCATATACATTTTAACCCTTGTATTGTATTAATATTTATATAAATAATTTTTGTCAGATAGTGTAACTATGAGTTTAACACTTTATTCTAATGTATTTATGTTGTGTTTGGTGCAAAAAAAAATTCAACTATCCACTCGTACTTTACTTTCAACTTGTAATACGCACGCTAATTAGCGCACCGCAATATTAGTTATTTCTACATGAATACTTGTTGTCTGTGCAATATCAAATTTATAAAGACATATTTTACTCAAAATTTTCTTTCATGCATTATTATATAAAGCCATCTCAATATACTGAATATTTTGCCAGAAAAAAAAAGATAAGTAAAGCTGTTTAAATTGAAATGAAACAGCAGATTTATCATAAACAAACTAGTGCGCTTGAACTATCTGTTTTAGAGATTTTAATCCTTCCCACCAAAAGAAAAAAAAAAACAGCAGTTGTACACCCCCTGCTAAAGCTTACTGGCTGATAAATGCAACTCCCAGAGCACTATTTGATTAAAATGAGCACACCTCTGCAAGTTTATTCAATACAGAAACATTCTTTTAAAGAAAAGAAAAGAAAAAATCATAGAAAACACTACAGTGTCTTTTTAAGATTAGTAGTTAACTGATTTAAATGTTGTGCATATAAAGAGACATTAAACACCTCTAAAAATGATGTATTTCACTCAATCCCTATAGAGGCTAAAATCTGTAACATAGATTTTCAAAATGCTGCAAATTGCCTTTTTTATTTGCAGCAGTTGCAGGTTACAGAATTTGCTTTTTGGCTTCACTAGGGAGTGTGAAACAATCACAATTTTTACACAAAATGCAAGAAGTGTTAAAAACGTCCCTTTAAATCCCATTCTGTAAAACTCTTATTTATAACCTGCTATTGAGTAGTGTATATGAGCAGATACAAGCTCACTCACATTTGTGAAAAGTAGCCCTGGCTTAAAAGATGGTGCCTAAAGGATAATACTGCAGAACTACAGAATTAGAAGTTAGTTAAAAATCTATTTCTATTTAATTACTATTTCTCTGACATGTAGAATTACTGTAGTAGGGCACCTCACAGTTTAATAACTGGCTTCCCTGATTCAGAACTAAAATGATATTCCTTCAGTATTAATATCTGTCATGAACTGACATTGTTATTAAAGAGACTTACCAAACCATGCCTGCTGTTCACCTTCCACCTCAATGGCCAGTCCAAAATCTGCCAGTTTGACAGCCGCTCCCTTCAATTTAGAAGCCAACAGTAGATTCTCTGGCTGTGCATAATTGATAACAGCGTAGAAAATGAGATAATGACAAAAATACAGCTTTCTATGCATATCTCTTGTATGAATGTGTTGTTACTTTATCTGCACTGCTATCCAACTAAATAAAAGACTCTAAAAAGGAATTAAAAATAAATAAGAAGGGTTAATACATATTCACCCCACATTAATATTATCTATAAAACATGTCTTGTACCCCAACAAAACATCAGTATGAATCACTGCATAATGTCTCTAAGTGGCTCCTTAACATATACAAACCACAGTTCCATACAAGCTATATACAGTAATGTAATAATTAATTTTCATGTATCTATCAGAATAATGTTACTGTATATGGAATCCTAAATCCTAAATAACTTAACAGAGGAATGTAACCTTTTATGAGCTTTGTGAGTGACAATGTGTGCTAGACTTATCTTTTGTATAAAGTATGAAAATAAAAACAAATACTAAAATAATAATAATAATAATACATCAAATTGGACTAGTCTCTGCAGCCTTTATTTTAGCTACATATATATGTCAGATCAGACACATGTCCCTACAACTTCTCTCTCTCACCTAATAGCCACATCAGACCTCAACTCTTAGTCACCTTACCGTTAGTTCCATTGCCAGCCCCTAACTTCCATTACCTCCAAATCCTCCCCATTTGCAGTATGTTGCTTTGGGTTCCCTAGCATTTAGTGTGTTGTTTCTCAACTACTGTGTGATTGTAATATAAAATGTTTCATTTTGTGCAGTAAAAAAAAAAAACTTTGAGATTGTGATATAAAAGGTTTCATTTTATGCAGTATTAAAAAATACAATATATTTTTATTATTTGTTTTGCCTACTTTGAACCCTGTAGAGTTTTCCAATTCTGAGAACTAAAAGTGAACACTGCAGGCTTAAAATACAATTACCTCAACAGAGGTCATTAGCAGTGTTCCCTCTAAGGCCAGTGTTGTGAGCGGCCCAGCAGTGAAACAGTTAAGGAAACCACACTTTGCAGTTTGCATAGTGTAGTGTTTGCTAATTAAAGTGATTGTAAATCCTAGCTTTTGTGAAACGCTAGGATTTACCACTGGAACAAATAAAGGGGCTTTTCAGTCATGCTGAAAGGTCCTTTATTTGTTGGAAGTGTTCTCAGTACTGAGCTGCTCAGGCTAGGGTTGCCACCTCAGCCATGTTTTCCTGGACACTTATGAGTTACACATGCTGCAGGGTGTGCAGGGAGGAACATGTATTGTGTTTCTGGACAGCACTACTCATATTCCTCTCTGCACACCCTGAAGCATGTGTAACTTATAAGTGATCTGTATTTTAAGGGACAGGTGGCAACCCTAGCTCAGGCAGCCCATGGCAGAACGCTATTTTGCTTTGAGGTGATTTTTTCACCTCTCAGCAAATAGACGTGAGTTCCAGTGGGCACTAAGCCAGATAGCCCGCATGGCTGTTGCCTAAGAGGTGGAAACGTCAAATAGCGTTTTGCTGTGGGCTGCCTGAGCAGCTCAGTGCGGCAAATCCTTCCAACAAATAAAGGAACTTTCAGCATGAAGTATTTTATACTTCATGACTGAAAATCCCCTTTATTAGTTCCAATGGTAAATCCTAGCGTTTCACACAATGCTAGGATTTACCATCACTTTAACTGTTTCACTGCTGGGCCGCACAAAAAACTGACCTTAGAGTGAACACTGGTCGTAAGATAAAAACAAAACAATGTGAGTTTTGCTAACAAAATGACAGTGGCTCTGTGTACTCCAGTAACAAATCCATATTTGTTTCTTCAAATGATGCAAGTAAGTATGTGGGGCCATTTAATCAAAATATCAGCAAAGTCTTCCCACTTAACTAGTAAGTTAATTAATTGCAAGATTTCTGAAAAGTCTTGTACTATTCAAAATGTTTATGGCCTCTATCTCCATGTCATTTTTATTTGTAAATTATGCAAATGAACACACATGGAAACACGGGGCTAAATCACAACCCAGAGGCACAATGTATAGTCAGGGCCTGCAATAACCTCCTATCTCTTAACATTACTCTTTAGTGGATGGTGAGTCTATGGTCAAACATTGCTAGGGACTGGTTTACATATAGAGGCCCATTTATCAAGCTCCGTATGGAGCTTGTGGGCCCATGTTTCTGGCGAGTCTGAAGACTCGCCAGAAACAGCAGTTATGAAGCAGCGGTCTAAAGACGGTCAGGTTGATTGACACCTCCCTGCTGGCGGCCCATTGGCCGAGAGTCTGCAGAGGGGCGGCGTTGCAATGCTGAATACGGAAAGCATATTGTTCTCCACATTCAGCGAGGTCTTGCGGACCTGATCCGCACTGTTGGATCAGGTCCGCAAGACCGTTGTTAAATAGGCCTCACAGTGTTAAACACTTTGAGATTTGTATATAAAATGTTTAGTTATGCATAACAAAACGACTTTGCAATATATTTTCATTATTTGCTTTGTCCCCTTTTCATGTAATTTAGTTCTGAAAATAGAACATTTTATAATCCCCAGCACTTGGAAGGCACCCTGCTGACTTTTCAAGGCTAACCCTACTACATATATGTCCCTAATTGGCTTTGACAGCTTACAACTGCAGAACAATTCATTTTATACTAACTTCATGACTTAGCCTTGTTGTCTGCAGACTAAAGCTCAGGTTTGTTCCTACAAATAAGGCAAATGGTGGGCGGTGTTCGGCAAGTGGAAAATAACTGCAGTCAAAATTATGTTAATTTGTTTTATAAAAACGTGAAGACCTGGCTGATGTTATTTTTATAGCAACATAACATAAATATCTTGTAATTACAGGGTGTTTACTCTCCCTTTAATACTGTTTCTAGCGAGACAAAAAGGTTAAATGCAACATATGGCCCCTTTAACTACTGATATCCACCACTAGTAGGTTAATTAGATTTATTCCTTATGTCTCTGTAGCCTTTCCAGTGCTCACCTTCAGGTCTCTGTGCACAACTCCCATTTGGTGACAATGCAGAACTGCCTCAAGAATCTGCTGAATGCAGTGACTGTAATAGCAAGAGATAAGACTCACATGTATATTCAATGAGAGGAATAAACATGCACTGTATTACAAAGAGCTATACTAAGAGGTATGAGTAAAAAATAGAATTAGACTTGGCATTCATATTATAAAACAGATATTTTCATGGCTCAATAGGGCTACAGTTTCAAGAATGAAAGTTCTAATGTTCTTATATTTGGCCTTTGGTTATTATAAAATGCACTGACCTTGCATCTGCCTCACTGTAATATTCCCTGGCAACGATATCCTCAAATAGCTCTCCTCCCGTAACCCTAGAAAGAAACACAATGTTTTTACATTAAATATACATTCCATGATTCATAAATAGAAATATTACAAACAAATATGTGGAATCTATAAATGAACAAGACAACATGATTCCTTTACAATACAAAACTTAAAGTGGAATGTAATTAAAGGGACATGATAGCCAAATGTTGAAGCACAACTGTAATGCAGCATTACTGTAAAAAGCTGATTAGAAAATATCACCTGAATATCTCTAATATAAAAAAGGAAGATATTTACCTCAAAATGTCCTAAGTATTCATACCCCACTGGAAAGAGACTTTTAAGCAGCCAATCAGAATGCTAGTCCCAGGACTTGCAAGGTAGTGTGCATCTGGCTTGGGCAGGCAGAGTCATGTTATTTTCCTATTCAGTTTAAGAAAGTTTACTATGAAATCTCATGATATTTCAGTGAGCTGAATAAATTTGGAGGTAAAATATCCTCCCTTTTTACATAGAGATGTTCAGGTGATATTTTCATGTCAGCTTTTTACAGTTATGCTGCATCAATTTCAAGTGATTTAGCATATGAGTATCACGTCCCTTTAATTAATTTGATTTTGCTGTATTCAAGACAGGGCCCCGTTAGTATTTGTGAGGCCCTGGGCAAGACACATTTTTGGGGTACATCAGACCTGCCCCCTTATTCCCCACCCCATGTATGCCCTGCCATTGTATGGCCCACTCCTGTCAACACTATATAAAGCATGGGCGGGTGCCCCTTTCGCCCTGCCTTAAATCCAGCCTGCATCTGATGAAAGTTTTTGCAGGTTATTTCAGATAATACCAAAGTTACCAAAAAATTCTGCAGGGCATCAGAGAAAGTAATAACAGTTTCCTGTTGCATTATTTTCTCCAGTAGTTTCAGAAGTGAAAAACAAAGCTTTGACAATCTTTCTACAGTCAGCAAATTACATTGGTCCTCTGATGAAAGATTCCAGACATTTTTATTTTTTAATAATGAGTGATGTAAAACAGGTCAATGACTGGTCTAAGTTAATGCATCCTACTGGCTGTGGAGAGGTAGCAGGGAACAGTTGAGACTTGGGACTGTATTAACGGCTCTGAGCTGTAATCACTGATTATTCACAGGTCTGCTGGTTTGCTAGTATGGCGGTTATGCCCTTTGCTTTATACATTGTGTAAAAAACGCTATGAAGGCCCAAAAGCCTGATGCCTGTTCTTGCAGCCTATATTTGCTGAGAGCTATTGCCATTCATGTTGCCCCTTATGTGAGATTGATTACACCTCCTCCTACTACCACTTTACTAGCTAATAAGTATTGTTGTTCAGTATTTACAGGTTTATGAATGCCTTCTATGTATTATTTAATGTGGGGATGCATGTGTGAAACTACTATGTTACTGCTGGGATGAGCACGCTCAGTAATATATAGGGCTTCTTGATCCATTCGTCTAGTGGTCAGGGAAACCTCCCACAGATTAAACTATGCATTATGAGGGGCTATGCTATCATAAAAGAAAGTGTGCAATCTATATAGTTTCAAAAATTTTAAATGTTTTCTGGGAAATATTTCCTGTGGGGTTACATGTGTAAAATGACTACGTTATTGCTAGGATAAACATGTTTAGACGAAGCAACATAGTCTTAGTATAAAGTTTATAAGTTACCTCTCTAATTGGAGGTCTCTGTAAATAGGTTAGGTTTGCAATTAGTATCTTCTATATAGATATGCCCTGATGTTTCTCCCAAAATATTTAGGGTCCCTCGATCTATTGGACTAATGGTTGGGGAAACCTTCTACAGATTTAGAAACCATTTATTCAATATCTATCTGTGTTATAGATTCACCTGGAGATGGTTTGTTCATAACTATACATCATAAGCTCTCGTACCAGTTATAGTTGAGAAGTAAGTTCATCCCAGGTGACACTTAACTTAGATTTCTATCTGATTATTTTCATGTGTCATGTTGCTTAGTTATAAGTTATGCTAAATATAATATGGACAAGTATAAGCCCGTATATGTCAAGAATTGGTCATCGAAATTAGGCTTATATTGAGCTGTTTGTCTAAACACATGTTACTTGTCCGTTTGATTATGTACTTATGTAAAATGGGGTAATATACATGGCTAGATACTGTACCTTTGGGTTCGGATTTGCTTAGAATATGCAGATGTGAGGGCATGCTTGTTCTATTCAACATGTAAAATCTGATGTATATCAAATGGCCATGTTGCCATGATGTTTCTTTCTGAGAATATATTTATGTTTGCCATATTACCTCAATAAAAATTATTTAAAAAACAAAACAAAAAAAAAACAGGTCAATAAAGAACATGAAAGTTGACAAAAGCAAAGCGGTTAAATACTTACAGATCAAATACCAGGTAATGATGTCCTTCTTCAGAAATACTGTCATGCAGCCTCACTGGGGAAACAGCAAAGGTATTGGTTATCAGTGAATCACTGAACTCTTGACTTATCCAGTTTAAATCTGTTATACATATTACAAATAGTGAAAAACATATTTATTTGTATTTGCAGGAATAGTCACTTCAGCACGAAATATAGTTGTTTAGGCTGTTTTATGTTTTATCAGCAGTTTTAAACATGGGGTGTACTTCCCCTTTAAATCAAACATAAAACAAACAAAATCCTACTCCTTTTTAGGAGACTAACTATACATTCAATATTTCCTTACTAAGCAATACTGGGCAGCTAAGCTGGTCCCAGTTAACAAAACAAATCAAATAAGCAGAATAGAACAATGTTTGCTCACCAGTCTCTTGATTCTGCCAGCTATAAATTCAGACATACAGCAATGTCTCAGTTCCTCCCTCTCTGGAGTAGCCTGCACAATGAGACCCTGATTGCCTCTACAGAACTGCTTATAAAGGATCCAACTGATTTAACCAGAATCAGCTGTGGTGAGCTACTAACAAAGTAACACTTTGTTAGAGGGGAAAAAGTGACCTTTCCAATCTCCTGCTAATATACACTCCTTCTCTCACCCTGTCACACATCCCCCTCCTCAGCGCAACACCAGTGTGTGAAGCGACTGCTGCAAGAAGCCCATGCACACAAGACAGTGCATCAGCATTACCATGGAGCAAACTAGCTCTGTGCTTCACTACAAAAGTAAATGGTTGCAAGGACATAAACCATCTAGTGACTCGTGAGTTTCTATCTTTGTTGGTTTGCATCCATGTTAACGGAGCATGGTCAATGACAAGGGTGAAGCGCCTTCCCAGTAAATAATACTTTAGAGTCTTAATAGCTAAGCACTCTTTTTCTTTAACAGCATAGCGCTGTTCTCGAGGCAACAATGTCCTGTTTAGATATACCACTGGATGTTCTTCCTCGTCTATGTACTGTGACAGTACAGCACCCCAACCAACCTCAGAGGCATCTGTCTGTAAGAAAAACTCCTAATCAAAGTCAGGTGCCATGAGGACGGGTTGATCACACAATGTTGAACAACGGTCTATAAAGGCCTACTCTGCCTTTCTGTCCCACCTCACTGTGTCTGGACTTCTGGCTTTAATGAGGTCTGCTAGAGGAGCAGCTCTGGTCACAAAATGGGGTATGAACCTGCAATAGTAGCTGACAATTCCCAAGAAGGCTCTAACCTGCTTCTTCCTAAGATGCCTGGGCCAAATCTGTATAGCTCCTACCTTGCTCAATTGGAGTTTCACTAACCCCCTTCCTACATAACCTAAATACTTAGCCTCTGCCAATCCAAGAAAACATTTGGAGGTGTAGGCAGTTAATCCAGCTTTCCTAAGGGTGTCTACTACTGCCTCTACTTTCTGCAAATGAGAGTCCCAGTCTGTGCTATGGATTATGACATCTTCCAAGTATGCAGCGGCATAGGGCACATGTGGTCTTAATAATTTATCCATGAGCCTCTGAAAAGTGGCTGGAGTTCCATGGAGACCAAAGGGCATCACCTTATATTGAAAAAAAATCTAGGGTTACAAAGGCAGTTTTCTCTCAGGCATGCTTAGTGAGGGGTATTTGCCAATACCCTTTTGTTAAATCCAATGTGGAAAGAAATCTGTCCTTAGCTAGCCTCTCTACCAGTTCATCAACCCATGGCATTGGGTAGGCATCAAACTTTGACACTTCATTTAATTTCCTAAAATCATTACAAAATCGGATAGAACCATCTTGTTTAGGTACCAAAACAATTGGGCTAGACCACTTACTAGGTGATTCTTCTATCACATCTAATTCAAGCATTTTCCTATCCTCTGCTCGTACAGCCTTCCTTTTTGCCTCAGGAATCTTGTATGGTTTTAATTTAAGGGTTACTCCAGGCTCAGTAATAATATCATGGACAATTTCTTGTGTTCTGCCTGGCATAGGCGAGAAAAAAAATTATTTCTCTCCACCATTTCCTTAACTTCCTTAACTTGTTCAGGTCTTAGCTCTAGGGAAATAGTTACTACTTGTTCTGAGACTTGAGGCTCAGCCCCGGTATTATCTAACTGTGCTAGTAATGCTTCTCTATCCCTCCATGGCTTAAGAAGATTTATGTGGAATATTTGCTCTTTCCTGCAATGGTCAGGCTGACTAACTTTATAATTCACAGGGCTTACCTTTTCTATAATTTCATAAGGTCCCTGCAAACGAGACAAAAGCTTACTCTCAGCTGTAGGAACCAAAACCATTACCCTGTCACCCTGTTTAAATTGCATTACAGTAGTACTCTTATCATAATAAAAATTGAGCATTGTGAGCTTTTCTCATATATTGGCGAACCAGGGGAAAAACATGAGCCATTCGCTCCTGCATTTTTTCTATATACTGCACCACATTAGTACCTGGTACTCCCTGTTCCTCCCAAGTTTCCTTTAGTATGTCCAACATACCTCTCGGATGTCGATCATACAGAAGTTCAAAAGGAGAAAAACCAGTTGAGCTCTGGGAAATTTCACGGACTGCAAACAATAAGTAAGGAAGCAGTTGATCCCAATCCTTCCCATCTCTACTAACATCTTTCCTTAACATCCCCTTAAAGGGACAGTCAATCTCTTTATTACCCATTTCCCAGTTTTGCAAAACCAACACTGTTATATTAATACACTTTTTAGTTCTGTGACTAACTTGTATCTAAGCATCTTCTGACCGCCCCTAATCACATGAATTTTAGTTATTATCTATTGACTTGCATTTTAGCCAATTAGTGCAGTGTCTGCCACTAGCCACGAGCGTGATCACAATGCTATCTATATGGCCTACATGAGCTTGCTCTCCCCTGCTGTGAAAAGTTAATAAAATAGAGGCGGCCTTCAAGGGCTTAGAAATTATCATATGTGCCTTCCTAGGTTTGCTTTCAGCTAGAATACCAAGAGAACAAAGCAAAATTGTTGATAAAAGTAAATTGGAAAGTTGTTTAAAATGACATACCCTATTTGAAAATTGAAAGTTTTTTTGGACTTGACTGTCCCTTTAAGTGTGCAGTTAAATCTCTCTACTAGAACATCTGTCTGTGGGTGATATACCAAGGTTTTCAAAGCCTGTATTTTGAATAATTGGCATAACTCTTTCATGAGATGGGAAACAAAAGGAGTACCTTGGTCAGTTAAAATTTCCTTTGGGATCCCAACTCGTGAAAATACTTGTACCAATTCTTTTGCTATATTTTTAGCATTAGCCTTTTGTAGCAGAATGGCCTCAGGGTATCGAGTTGCATAATCGACAATAACAAGAACGTATTGGTGACCATGAGCTGATTTCTCTAATGGGCCTTCCAAGTCCATACCAATTCTTCAATAATTGGGAGGGGTATAAGTGGAGCCCTTAACTTGGGTTTTGAGGATGACAGTTGGCACTCTGGACAGGAAGCACAATATCTCTTTATTTCTTTGTAAACCCCTGGCCAAAAGAACCTCCTCAGGACCCTTTCCTAAATTTTCTCTAACCCCAGAAGTCCACCCAAAAGGTGTGAATGGGCAAAATCTAACACCTTCCTAGTATGAGAGAAGAGCACAACTAGCTGTTCTATCTCTTGACCTTCTTCTGATATCAATCGGTACAGAAGGTAATTTTTAACCATAAAATAGGGGTATACACTTTTTGTTTGACCTTCTACAGGTGCTCCATTAACCTCTACTACCCTGCTCCTTGCATGGTGTAGCAAGGGATCATTAGCTTGTTCTCTCCCAAAGCTACTGATAATGATGTCTAGTTCACAGCGAACATTTTCAGTAATTTCACTTCCCTGATCTACTTCAGATTCTGTGCACTGAGTGGCCACACCTTTCTTACTACGTGTTCCCTGCTCATTTAACAAAGCTTCATTAAGGGCATTATTAAATCTGTATTTACTCTTCTGTGCTCTTTTCTAGATGTATTCCTTTTGGGATTGGATGCATACAAATCAGGGTGAATAAAAGGGAAAACTTTATGTAGACTCCTATCCCCTGCTTTAAGCTCTGACTCTCCTTGTTTAGCAGTAACTTGAGACTGTATTAGGGTGTGAAACTCTGGAAAGTTTCTTCCTATAACCAAGCGATAAGGCAGCCTAGGTACTACTACAGCAGTTATTTGTATTAATTTCCCAAGTACAGAGACACTGATAACAGCAGTAGGATAAGTAATGGTGCACCTATGAATACACAGTACCCCTATTGTCTTATTTTTTTGCAACTGTGAGTGTTCTACTAAATCTCCTGACACTAGAGTTAAGGCACTGCCAGGGTTCACCAAAGCATCTGTATCTCCTTTATTAAAGCATACTGACACCCGGAAGGTGTGTATGCTTTCTCCCATGTTTTCTAGGCAAATAAGTCCACAAAAGTCCACTGGTTCTTCTCCTAGAGCACATTGCATTGGTTCTGGTAGGTTTGGGCATCCTGCCATGACATGTCCTTTGGCACCACACTCAAAGCAGGTTAACAGGGTTCCTCCCCAAATGATCCACTCTTGGCAAAGTGTGGTTTATCTGATAGCAATCTGCTGGTTCAGCTTCAGTCTCGCCCTTTCTGTTTCCTGGCCTCTGGGTCCTAAAAGTGTTTTGTTGTCTCAGAGATTCTGAAACAAATTTAGATGGCATAGAACAGGCTTTCTCAAGGTCCCGGGCAGCAAGGTATCTTTCTACTTGAGCCACCATAGAATCATATGTACTGGGGTTTCCTTGTCCTACCCACTCACGGAGGCCACGGGGCAATTCTCACAAGAATCTGTCCAGTACTAGCATTTCAACTATTTGTGCAGGACTTTGGGCCGCTGGTCTAAGCCATTTTCATGCCAGATGTATTAAGTCAAACATCTGGGACCTGGAAACTTTTGCCATGTTGAAATGCCAGTTATAGAAATGCTGGGCTTTCACTGTACATGTTTCACCCATTCTGGCGAAGAATTTCAGCTTTTAGTCATGTATAGTATCTAGCAGCCTCTTCTTTCAAATCATAATAAGCCTTTTGGGCTTCACCGAGGAGAAAAGGAGCAATGATTCCTGCCAATTGCTATTGTGGCAAGGCTTCCTGGGTAGCTGTGCATTCAAATGCCACCAAATATGCCTCCACATCATCCTCTGACTTCATTTTCTGTAAGCAGTCACTTGCCCGTATCCTATTCACACCTTCTGCTTGTGCAGGTGCTTCCTGAGCAGTAATACGCTGCACAACATCATAAAGCATGGCATGATCCTGTTTTTGGGCCTCAGCCAGCATCCTAATTTGTAAAGCTAAAAGTCTGTTACACTCTTGCTGAGCTGCAACTGATGCAGCAGCCTGACGATTAGTTTCTTGTTGTATACATGCAGCCTGCAACAGGGCCTGTAAAACAAAATCCATATTTATGTGGGTCTGTACCTTTAAGGCTTCCAGAGTAGTAAAGCAGGCATTAACAATCCCACTTCTGACACCACTGTGGCAAAGCCCTTGCAGGAATAGTCACTTCAGCACGAAATATAGTTGTTTAGGCTGTTTTATTTTTATCAGCAGTTTTAAACATGGGGTGTACTTCCCCTTTAAATCAAACATAAAACAAACTACTCCTTTTTAGGAGACTAACTATACATTCAATATTTCCTTACTAACCAGTACTGGGAAGCTAAGCTGGTCCCAGTTAACAAAATAAATCAAAATAAGCAGAATAGAACAATGTTTGCTCACCAGTCTCTTGTTTCTGCCAGCTATAAATTCAGACATACAGCAATGTCTCAGTTCCTCCCTCTCTGGAGTAGCCTGCACAATGAGACCCTGATTGCCTCTACAGAACTGCTTATAAAGGATCCAACTGATTTAACCAGAATCAGCTGTGGGGAGCTACTAACAAATTAACACATTCAACTAGATTACGAGTTTAGCGTTATGAGTCAAATAGCATCGTTATGTTCCATAATGCTGCTTTTTCCCTAACACCACTATTACAAGTCTTGTCAGTATAGGTGTACCGCACACCTTTTTGGCCGTCATGCAACGTCAGCACCGCACTTTTTAAAAAGTCCTTTTTCAATGGGACTTCCATAGCGCCAGTATTGCGAGTTTTCCTGGGAGGCTAAAAAGTGAGCGGTACACCCTGTACCGACAAGATCCGTCCGCCATCTGAAAGTCAGCAGTTATGAGTTTTACGTTACAAATCCGTACCATAAAACTCATAACTAAAGTGTTAAAAAGTAAACTAACACCCATAAACTACCTATTAACCCCTAAACCGAGGCCCTCCTGCATCACAAACACTATATCAAACTTATTAACCCCTAATCTGCCGCTCCGTACCTCGCCACCACTATTAAAATTTATTGACCCATTTTCTGCCGCTCCCCGACATAGTTGCCACTATAATAAACCTATTAACCCCTAAACCGCCGCCCTCCCGCATCGCAAACACTATTTAAATATTATTAACCCCTAATTGCCGTCAGTCCACACCGTTGCTATAATAAACCTATTAACCACTAAACCGCAAGCCCCCCACAACAAAATATACTAAAATAGATTATTAACCCCTAAACCTCTGACCTCCCACATCACTAACTCTACGTAAATATATTAACCCCTAATCCTAACCCTAACGTAACCCTAACCCTAAGTCTAACCCTAACGTAACCCTAAACCTAACACCCCCAAACTTAAATATAATTAAAATAAATTTAAATAAACCTTACAATTATTAACTAAATAATTCCTATTTATAACTAAATACCTGTAAAAAAAAAACCTAAGCTAGCTACAAAATAACTAATAGTTATTATAACTAATTTTTTTTTATTTCACAGGTAAGTTTGTATTTATTTTAACTAGGTAGACTAGTTATTAAATAGTTAATAGTTAAATAGATAAATAGTTATTATAAATAAAATAAATACAAACTTACCTGTGAAAAAAACCTAACCTGCCTTAAACTAAAACCTAACATTACAATAAAATGAAATAAATTAAATTAATAAAATACAATTTACTAACTTAAAAAAAAAAAACACTAAATTACAAAAAATTAAAAAACAAAATTATCAAAAATAAAAACGAATTACTCCTAATTTAATAGCCATATCAAAATAAAAAAGCCCCCCAAAATAAAAAAAACCCCTAGCCTACACTAAACTGCCAATGGCCCTTAAAAGGGCCTTTTGCGGGGCATTGCCCCAAAGATACCACCTCTTTTACATTGCAATAAAAAATACAAACAACCCCCCAACAGTAAAACCCACCACCCACCCAACCAAAACCCCCAAATAAAAACCTATCTAAATAAACCAAAGCTAAACATTGCCCTGAAAAGGGCATTTGGATGGGCATTGCCTTTAAAATGGAATTTAGCTCTTTTAAGAATTGCCCAAAACCCTAACCTAAAAAAAAAAAAAACCACCCAAAAAACCCTTAAAAAAACCTAACACTAACCCCCAACGATCTACTTACAGTTATCGAAGTCCGGAAATCCATCCTCATCCAGCCGGTGAAGTCCTCATCCAAGCGGCAAGAAGTCTTGATCCAGCCTGCAAAGTCCTCATTCAAGTGGCAAGAAGTCTTCATCCAGACGGCATCTTCTATCTTCATCCATCCAGCGCGGAGCAGATCCATCTTCAAGACATCCAGCACGGAGCATCCTCTTCTTACGGTCATCGCCGTAAACTGAAGGTTACCTTTAAGTGACATCATCCAAGATGGCGTCCCTTACATTCCTATTGGCTGAAAGATTTCTATCAGCCAATAGAAATTAAAGGGGAAAAAATCCTATTGGTTGTTGCAATCAGCCAATAGGATTAAGCTTTCATCCTATTGGCTGTTGCAATCAGCCAATAGGATTGAGCTCTCATTCTATTGGATGTTCCAATCAGCCAATTGTATTGTACAACAATTGTATTTTATTAATTTAATTTATTTCATTTTATTGTAATGTTAGGTTTTAGTGTAAAGCAGGTTAGGTTTTATTTTACAGGTAACTTTGTATTTATTTTAACTAGGTAGCTAGTAAATAGTAATTAACTATTTAATAACTAGTCTACCTAGTTAAAATAAATACAAACTTACCTGTGAAATAAAAATAAAACCTAAGATAGCTACAATGTAACTATTAGTTATATTGTAGCTAGCTTAGGTTTTATTTTACAGGTATGTATTTAGTTTTAAATAGGAAATATTTAGTTAATAATTGTAAGGTTTATTTAGATTTATTTTAATTATATTAAAGTTAGGGGGTGTTAGGGTTAGACTTAGGCTTAGGGTTACGTTAGGGTTAGGTTTAGGGGTTAATAACTTTAGTATAGTGGCGGCGACATTGGGGGCGGCAGATTAGGGGTTAATAAGTGTAGGTAGGTGGCAGCGATGTTAGGGGTGACAGATTAGGAGTTAACTGTAATGTAGGTGGTGGCGATGTTAGGGGCGGCAGATTAGGGGTTAATAACTGTAATGTAGGTGGCGGCGGTGTTAGGGGTAGCAGATTAGGGGTTAATAACTAATGCAGGTGGCGGCGATGTTAGGGGCAGCAGATTAGGGGTTAATAACTGTAATGTAGGTGGCGGCGATGTCAGGGGCAGCAGATTAGGGGTGTTTAGACGTGGGGTTTATGTTAGGTTTTAACACTACTTTTTCTTTTCCCATAGACATCAATGGGGCTGCGTTATAGGGCTTTTCATTCCGCGATCGCAGGTGTAAGGCATTTTTTTTGCTGGCTCTCCCCATTGATGTCTATGGGGAAATCGTGCACATCAAAGCAGCACTTGATTTCGGTGCGGTATGGAGCTCAACACAACCATAACGCCCGCACATGCCTGCTTTTTTTAAAATTTGTAATAGCAGCGCTATAGGGAGGTGAAATAACACCAAACATGTTGCGGTCGTTAATTTCCCTATAGCGCTCAAAACTCGTAATCTGGCTGTTTGTTAGAGGGGAAAAAGTGACCTTTCCAATCTCCTGCTAATATACACTCCTTCTCTCACCCTGTCACACTATCTATAATCTATGTATCTACCTGTCTGTCTGTCTGTCTGACGATCTACCCACCTATCTATCTATCTATCTATCTATCTATCTATCTATCTATCTACATATCTATCTATCTTTCTATCTACCTATCTATCTTTCTATCTATCTATCTACCTTTATGTCTCCCTATGGACATTATTACTGTTCTGATATTGTTTAAAAAACAGAAACAAATTCCAGATATTTCACAGAGATATTTCACTCAGATTATTGAGTACAAATCATTCTTATAACAAATAAGATTACATAATAAGAGAACTATACAGTCATTTGCTCCAAGTTGATGTTACTACATTTTTCAAACAATAAAACACACACATATAACTATACAATGAAAATGAAAAATCACTTTAATGTACAGTATATAAATAGCAAACACAAGAAAGCACCTTGTGAAGATATAACATGTAATAAACATTTAACATAACTCCATGCTAGGTATCTTGGGTTGTTGATTTCAATACATATTTCAAATCAATACACATCATTCTTGTCACTGATACATCTGAAGAGCAGAACACTATGCACAATATATAAATATTTTATACTGGTAATTGCCAAACTTTAACTCTATTAATCTGATGTAATGTAGTCATTTTTCAGGACAGCTGCTAGTCACCAGTCCCATGTCGACATCAAAGGACATTGTACTTAACATGTTTCCAATGATTTGTTATACCAGCTATAGAGTATAAAGTTTATGAGAAATTGCTTCTATAGGTTTATTTTTGTATATGAAATAGTGTTTTCTCCTTTGAATCCACAACCCATGAAAATGGGCTGAGCTTTCAGTGAAACCAGATTTTATTATTTTATCACTTTCTGTACAAACACACGTTGCTTTATATTATCGCTGTCTGTATACCAAAGTCCACTACCAGGGCCGCCACTAGGAATTTTGGAGCCCCTGACAACCATTGATCAGGGTCCCCCCCCCCCCTTGACATGCGCAATTTTTGACCAAGTTATTTAAACTTGGAAATGTTGTAAAGGTAGTAAAATACAAACACACAGACACACTCATACACTGAAACACACACTCCCACTCACACATAAGGATTCACATATAGACACTCTAGTAGACACGCAAAGAAACACACTCAGACACAGACACCCAAACAGACACTCAGCAATTTGTTTACATTGACCTGACAAGTAATGAGGTAGACTAAAGTTTTGTAAAAAAAAAAAAGGAGATTTAGAGAACAAAATATGGAGCTCTGATTATCTTTTTGTAAAGGAAGATGCCAACTAAATGATGACAACAGCATGCAATGGCTGAAAGGAAGGGCCCTAAACTGCCTAAACAATAATTTAAAGGTTAAATGATGGATTGGGGACTTCCGGAAAGGTCTTATTAGTCTCAAAGTCTGTAGAAAAATGTGAATAATCAGTAGTAAGGTCAAAATGTCCTAAAAAGGAACAGACAATTGACACACACACACACAAACTCAAACTTGCACATACACCCAAGGAAACACCGATAGAGACAGCCTCAGAAAACACACATAGACACACACACACACACAGAGAAACTCACAGAAAACACACAAAGACATACACACACAGAAAGACAACCACATAAAACACAAAAAGATATCTATAAACACACCCTCACTGAGACATCCACAGAAAACACACAAAGACATATACACACCCTCACAGACACCCACAGAAAACACACACCCTCACAGAGACATCCACAGAAAACACAGACATACATACATACACACACACACCCTCACAGAGACATCCACAGAAAACACAGACATACACACCCACCCTCACAGAGGCATCCAGAGAAAATACACAAAGACAAACATACACACACCCTCACAGAGACACCCATAGAAAAAGCTCAAAGACATATGCACAAACCCTCACAGACATCCAAAGAAAATTCACAAAGACATACACACCCACTCTCACAGAGAGACCCACAGAAAAAAATACATACACACTCATAGAGACACAAACCAAAGCACAAAGACATAAAGACAGACACCCAAAAAAACACTCACAGGAGGAAACATTGATGCACCTTGCATCCCCTAAATCAACATTGTGTGACATGCATGATAAAAAAAATGCAGAAATTAATAGATCACTTTTTAAAGAATCATATTTGTAAATGTGCAAACAAAAATAAGTCTGTGAATTCAAAATTGTACATTAATGATCTGGGTAGATGGCAAGATGAAGAAAAGTACTTTTAAAAGGTTGACACATGTTTGTTTTTTCCCCATTTTCCCCAACCAAAAGCACCACTTCAAATATAGTGTGCAAATGTTCCCATCTGTAAGCTGTACTTATGGATTTTGAAAATGCTGTACTCTATATGGTCTTGGTGGAACCATAAGCTGTGGTACTCATACCATTAGATCTGGTTAATTGCAGGATTTAGGCTTGTTGGTATGTATTTCAAAATTAAGTCAGCTGTAGTGTAAACTGAACAGTTTTAAGTTAACCTGTCTCATTTCAAACACTGAGCAATCTTAGTCTGAGAGTATATCATTTTATGCAGATGTAAAAATCTTATATAAAATGCCTCCTTGCTCTTGAAAGTCCTTGCATAAAGTGGCAGTAAACTGGAATGTAATATATATATATATATATATATATATATATATAGTAGAGGAGAAAACAGCACTCTCTGGACTTAAACTTAAACAAATAGTTTAATAGGTAACGTTTCGGGGAATGCTCCCCTTCATCAGACGATGAAGGGGAGCATTCCCCGAAACGTTACCTATTAAACTATTTGTTTAAGTTTAAGTCCAGAGAGTGCTGTTTTCTCCTCTACTACATTTTACCTACTCCAGCACCCTGGCCCTTGGAAAATTGTTTGTGAGAGTGCAACTGACTCATCTTGCCTATATATATATATATATATATATATATATATATATATATATATATATATATATATATATGCAAATCTTCCAAAAGGGCACCTACCATTTGTGCATTGAGGAGGAAATATTTCTGCATGGTTTTAAATATAGAATTTCGACAGCATTGTCAAATAATCATAAATTCACTGCTGCTAAAGAAATTGTTTTTATAGACCCCTGGCCCCACCATACAATTACTACCACACTGAAGTTACAATCCGAAATTGCACAAAGAAATAAAAAACATTTGCTAAATAAGTCCTACCCTCTCTGCAAATGAAAGTGATCTGCTGTCTGACTCAGGCACACACTGTACAAACAAAGTGCCAAGTCTGTCTCACACTGTGCGTAGGGGTTTAGTGCACACTCAGAAATCCTCTCAAATGCTAATACTTTAATCCTTGTAATAACATTTCATATGCTCAATTAGTACTCTGCTGTAGTACCCACTGGTGGCTGCCAAAATTTAAAAAAAAAATTACAACATTTTTTTTTTTTTTTTAGTTCTTGCCTCATGGGGCCCCCCTGGCCCATTGGGCCCCTGACAGGAGTCACCCCTGTCACCCCCTAATGGCGGCCCTGTCCACTACTTAGGGCCTGATATTTTATCTTGAAAATTGTTTATGTTTCTATGTAGCATTTTTTATGTGAAACAGAAACTACAAGGTCTAAACAAAAATATCAAAGTTTTTGCGTGATTTTTTTCCATGCCGGAAAAAAGGGCTGGTCTCCAAATTTTCCAGGGCTGCTTTTTATTTGAGGTCCGGCCCTGGCCTCAATGTCTTCCCTTCTCCAAGTAAGCTTTAACGCTGAAGTTTATATGCTCTTTTACCTATATATTTATTATTATTATTATTGTTTATTTATAAAGCACCAACAGATTCTGCAGCGGGACATATATTTAACCTTGTCTTGACCCTCATTTTTTTATGTACATATAAAACATTGATAAGCCCATTAAAGGGACAGTCTACACCAGAATTTTTATTGTTTAAAAAGATAGATAATCCTTTTATTACCCATTCCCTAATTTTGCATAACCAACACAGTTATATAAATACACTTTTTACCTCTGTGATTACCTTCTATCTAAGTCTCTGCAAACTGCCCCCTTATTTCAGTTCTTTTGACAGACATCCATTTTAGCCAATCAGAGCTGACTCACTGGAACTCCACGTGCGTGAGCACAGTGTTATCTATATGAAACACATGAACTAACACCCTCTAGTGGTAAAAAACTGTCAAAATTTCCTGAGAAAAGAGGCAGCCTTCAAGGGCTTAGAAATTTGAATATGAACCTCCTAGGTTTAGCTTTCAACAAGAGAACAAAACAAAATTGGTGATAAAAGTAAATTGAAAAATTGTTTAAAATGACATTCTCTATCTGAATCATGAAAGTTTATTTGGACTAGACTGTCCCTTTAATTCAATATATAAATACATAATGTAACCATAGCACATGATAACCCATATGCAGATCAAGAAATTAGTGAAAATACTGCAGCATCACAGTACTTCCAAAAATTATATTTCTGTGCTAAAACATTTACTTTAAGATTCAATAAGTTGATGTTACTTGACCATACTTTACAGATCTTACATTTAAAAGATGGATGCTGAATTTAGTAGAAATCAAGAATGTGAAACTGTAATTAGATGTCTCACTGAGCTTTTTTTCCGAGTAGTAAGAATAGAGAACTATATTAAACAACAGTAAACAAAAAATGATATAAGTCTTCCCACATCAAAAAAATGATGACATTAGTGAGAAATGCCCATAACTGTGTCGTGGCATTGAGTTCTGTAGTCTATAAGAGATGCCAACAGCCTAAGATATTGTTTTTTTCTTATAGTGTATAACAATTAATTGTAATTAAATTACTCTTAATTTCATTTTATAAATTTCTACTTGTAAAAAAAATAGAGGAGGCTTCATATAAAACATGATAACCTTGTATGGTATTACTCAGTTAGTGTAAGCATCAAATTATTAGATTCCAATAATCAATATTTGTAATTACAAAAAAATACCATAATCTGGAGCATTACACAGTTTGAAGCAGTGATAATACATTTGAATAAACTAAAACAAATCGATGTAAAACATTGAAAGGCATATCTTATAGGCAAAGTCTTAATAGATAAGAAGATTAAAACTATATGCAGGCTAATTGCAACCCTGTAAGAGGAAGTATAGTTTTGGATTAACATCACACTTACGGCCTAATGATAAAAAACTCTCCAGCTTTGGGGGCTTATTTTGAGCATTATATTGAAATGTATGTGTCTCTCCTGCATAGCTAGACAAACAGCTCTTAAACTTAAATGTCCCTTTCTAAAATTCTTAGAAGGACCTTACAGTGCTGATGCGCCCTTATTAGATAATCTCTCTAAAGTGCAGAGCCGTTGATGCTCTTTTATAATAGAAATGTTATACCAAATATTTACTTAAAGGAACATTAAACACTTTAAAATGTTAACATAAAATGACAAATCACATATTATATATAAAAAACTCTGAACTTGGGAGCTTTTCAGTTCCTGTTAGAAATAGAAGTGACACACAGCCATTGGCAGCACACTCTAGTGACCTATTTATAACTGTCCCTCATTGGCCACAGTAAATAAAGTAACCTAAGTTACAACATGACAGCTACTACTGTTGTATAGACACTAAAACTTTGCACTTATTTTGTCAATATTTAGACAGCTAATGAAACTTTAAAAAATACATCTACATGTTCTTATCAGACTAATCTTTTCTTTGAATGTATCATTCTATCTAGCATTTATTAAGTGTTTAATGTCCCTTTAACATAATTGACTTTTAAGTTTTCTTTTTTTAATTAACTATTTATAAGGTATTCCAGGGCTAGCTCAAGTTATTGTGCTGCCTGGGTCCGAGAATGCAGTGACGCCCCACGTAGTAACATTACTGACTAGCATATCATCATACTAGCCTGGCCGCTTATCTTACTAAGCCTGCCTACCTACCAGCATGCAACAAGTTAGGGAAGAGATGTCACCCCTGACTGGTTCTGTGTCTTTGTGCATAATGAGGTTTGCTGCTGGGAGCCTGGTACTTTAACCACGGACAAAGAGGACAGGAGGGGTCTGGGTCTGACAGTTTTATGTCTCAGTGCTGATCCTTGTTAAGTGCTGCCTGGGCCCATTGGACACATTTGGTCCCATGGTTGAGCCAGCACTAAGGTATTCCCTTTATATTACAATGATAAAAATAAGGATTCTATAAACCGCGTAAGAATTTAACACAATGAAAAAAAAACAGATTTACAAGTGGTTGTTCAGAGAACACAGCTCCATCATGTATACAAGTAGAGTAGTGTAAATTAGACTTGTGCAGGCAAGATGTTTTGGATTTGTCTGAATATTCATTGGCTGCACTAATAAGTATTTGTTTAGTTTAAAAGGAAACTAAAATTGAATTTTAGTTAAACATTTACATTTGTTTTCGTTAAAACAAAATGTATGAATATAAGAAAACAAATGAATACTGACAATTTTTTTTAATGTCTTTAATTTTCTTTGGTGCATTCATTTGGATATTTATTTCGTTAAAACGAAAACAAATATTAGATTTTCATCACAAATGTACATTTGTGAAAAAACTAATACACATCTCTAGTGTATTTGTGTGTGTGTGTATATATATATATATATATATATATATATATATAATTTTATTGTTTTTACTTTTCATGGTACATAAGGAGATTGCTTAATAGCCTCCAAAATACAGTCTTAGCTAAGCTTGCTGCAAGAACCCACACAATTGAGGAAAACTCCACACTGTGAGGGGAGGATAAAGTAGGAGGGAGACTCCCTATGGCGACAAGGTAATTACACATTTGGAGGCATTTAACAACGAGGGAATACTGTTCTATTTCTGTCCACTGTCAGCCAATTGCATACTTTGTTCCTAGTAATTAGCTTTCGATACATTAATTGTAGTGTAATTCCTCCTTCATACGTACTACACACAATGCGTAGAACTAAAATCAGCCCACAGAGTACTATGCTGATTAGGAAATACAGTTACCAATGTAGAACTTGACATGCATTTTAGTTCTTTTGCCAAGACAACAATTCAAAGCTAACAACGGACTTTAGAGCTCTGAAACTCTGATAACATTTATTTGAGCTTGCAGGGTTAGCATAATTGAAAAACTTGAGTAAAGGGTTAAGGCAAAAAGTTGCACTAAACACAACATAAATACATTTAAAAATACATGTATACCTATATATACACTATGTAATAAAAAATAAACACAAATATTAATAAAAAAATGTTATAAGGGTTCAAAGGTATATAACATATGACAAGGTGTTTGCCAATATATATACTATGTGTATATATATATATATATATATATACACACACACACATGTATGTGTATAAATATGTGTAAGTATGTATATATATATATATATATATATGTATATATATGTATACATGTGTATTTATGTATGTATATATGCATATACATATATCACACACACACACAAATATATATACACACATACACATTGGAGCCCTTTCCAGTCAAATACATCAAAACAATAAAAAAAATCATTGTTAATCAATATTAATATTTTATCATCTGTCTTAGTGTGTTTTTAGTGTTAATATTTTACATTCCAATGTTCTTCACATAGGGGATAAAGTTTTATGTATTTTTAAATAATAATATATTTATTTGCACTCTCCAATGAAGTCTATGAGGAGAAGAAGTTAGCATGGTCGTGATATACAAAGTCCAACAGTTATTGTGCGTTGTTTCGCAGGCGTGCAAACATTTTACTTTCAACTTGTGACCTGCGTGTGTTAAAAGTTTACTTGTGGCAGTGTTTGCATGCAAGTGAAAGTGTTAAATAGCACGCCACTTGTAATGCCCTCAATAGGAATTTTATTTCAGCCACATCCTAAACTAAACCCAGTTAAATATAATCCTTACAGTTAATCACAGTTGGGAGGTCTGGTACAGTTTTAAAGGGACAGTCTACAATAGAATTGTTATTGTTTTAAAATATACATAATCCCTTTATTACCCATTCCCCAGTTTTGCACAGCCAATATGATTATATTAATATACTTTTTACCTCTGTGATTACCTTGCATCTAGGAACCTTCTTCCAGACCCCTGATCACATGACTGTGACTGTTTATTATCTATTGTCTTAAATTTAGCATTGTTTTGTGCTAAATCTTAAATAACTTTCTGTGCCTGAACACAGTGTTATCTATATGGCCCACGTGTACTTTCTGTCTCTTTGTGTTGAAAAGAGATTTAAAAAGCTTGTGATAAGAGGCAGCCCTCAAAGGTTTAGAAATTAGCATATGAGCCTACCTATGTTTAGTTTAAACTAAGAATATCAAGAGATAAAAGCAAATTTGATAATATAAGTAAATTGGAAAGTTGATTAAAATTAAAAGTCCTATCTGAATAATGAAAGTTTAATTTATACTAGACTGTCCCTTTAAGTAAGTGACATTACAAACTGGTCAGTGTGTAATGCGGGAAGTAGACAAACAGGGTCCACTGCTTCTAGGCCACAAAGGTGTGCAGGCAAGTTCTCAAGTTAAGAACCCTGTCTGCATGCCTTTTAGTACATGAGGGTCAAAGCTGTATCTATAGCCATTTTTTTTTAAATCTGGGGTAAAATACGTTTTGTTTATGCTAGAAAAGTACATTTAAACCAATTAGAACAAAATACTGCAGGAAGAACCATCTATTAGCCTTAATGTGCAATAAAAATAGACTGTGATTTTGTATGTATAAAGTAATGCATAGAAGACAGAGATGTCATAATCTAACCTCAAGGGCCACATCAAGCTCAGAATTTAATAGTTTCTCCTCTGGTGAATTAATCTGGCTCGATAGCTTTGTTTAACAAGACCTAGAACACATTTTTTTTCTGTTTTGCATCTACAGAGAGTGTTTTCAAATGTGTACTTTTTGTTGTGTGTGTGTGTGCTGATTTATATCTGTTGGAGCTGCTCTAGTTTATATATCTGGGCCTCAGGGTTCCATATCTGTGACCTATTAAAATATATTTTAAGCAGGCCGGTATATATATATATATATATATATATATATATATATATATATATATATATATATATATATATATATATATATATATACACACACACTTTTCAGCAATTCCCAGTCAAATACCTTGAAACTTACAATATCATTTTTGTTCATTTTTCATGTTTTAATGCATTTTGAATAGAAATACTTGAAATTCATATGCTCATCACTTATACATATACATATACTGTATATATATATATACACACACAATATAGTATTACTTGATTACGAGTGGTGTGCTAGCGTGCCTGAGTCTTTCACTCACACAGTAACTTTTACTTTCAACTTGTAATATGTGTACAAATGTAATTTAATAATATATGTAATGCTAAAGTAAAAACACAAGATCTTTGCATCATATCACTCATGTTCACAAGCTTTTGATAATTGGGCCTTTACTGTTTTGGCAGGCGTAAAATGTATATTTTAAGTTTATTTACAGTGGGAACACTTATTTATTTAATAGTTTTATATTTGAACAGAGTAAAGTTTTTACATTTATAGCATGTATTTCAGAAATGTTAACATATGATATTATGTCAGTTTTGGGAGTGGCCTGCAGTGTGTAACTGTCCTTTAACTTCTGTTATATAATTAGGTGCATTTAAGCCATTTTCTTCATGAACAGACTGCTATTCAAACCAAAAACTACCTATATCTATACACTTTATAGCTATAAAGCTGTGTGGTGTCCAACAAGGACTGGGTATATTTTAAATTCATTAGAAAACCACAAATGCATCTGTTATAAAATATAACAAAATGGGTGTAGGAGAATTTGCCAATTGGGCTTGCAGTCAATGCTTATAAAGGTCTTACATAATCCATGGCAAACTTCACTTGATACAATTGAACATTCAAATTAAAGGGATGGTAAACCCAATTTTTGTTCTTTCATGATTCTGATAGAGCATGCAATTTTAAGCAACTTTCTAATTTACTCCTATTATCAATTTTTCTTCGTTCTCTTGCTATCTTTATTTGAAAAGGCAGGAATGAAAGCTTTGGAGCCGGCCTATTTTTTGTTCAGTACCCCCCTGGATAGGGCTTGCCGAGTTGTGCCTGCAATTAGCCATTCAATCAGCAAGTGCAACCCAGGTTCTCAACCTAAAATGGGCCGGCTCCAAAGCTTTTATTCCTGCTTTTTCAAATAAAGATAACAAGAGAAAAATTGATAATAGAAGTAAATTAGAAAGCTTCTTAAAAATGCATGCGCTATCCAAATCATGAAATAAAAAAAATGTGTTTAGTTTCCCTTTAAATAAAGAATTTCAGATGTTTACAGGATATGTGATCATGGTTCTTTTTTTTCTGTAGATGCTTTAAACAGCTGGCTGTGATCAGTCTATTTCAAATGGTGCTCATGGGGACAGACTTCGAGGAGAAAATCAATGTCGGGTCATAATGAAGACACATTGATTTATTTTACACACACTAGAGCATTCATTCCATTTGGGAGACCTAGTATATGTAAAGGCAATTCTTTTCTCTTGACATGCAGCACTACTGCAAAAGTAGGTCAAACCTTCCCACAGAGAACTGTAGCAGAAACCTTATTGGTCATACTGTAAAACCATGTATGCAATGCTAACAATAAATCAATTTCTAAAAATACCAATTATCTCTCAGACTGAAGGCTATGGTATTACAAGAAGTCAGTTTAGCTTTGTTATAAGCATCTATTGATATCTGATTTTCTTTAATGATGTATTAAGATTTTTGTTCTTTTACCACAAAGGCAGACTTGCAATAAAATATTGATACAAGATGAAAAGGGAAATAATGCATTCTGCTCAGCTCTGTGTGCTTTTTTAACTCTAGAATAAACAATTATAACTTTTATTGTGAGTACTGCAATGTGTTGCAGCATAAAGGGTTATAAAGCCCAAGGTAACTACTGGATTTCTCTGTAGTCTTGCAATAAGTTAACATGCAGGTTGGGTGTGAAAACTTTTTTTTATATATTAACCCTTTTTCAACTGCCTTCACGACCTGTTCACAACCTGTTTGTTTCCAACACTTTCAACCTTTTAGCAATTATTGAAACCTGGCTATCTTCCTCTGACACTGCTTCCATTGCTGCTCTCACACATGGTGGTTTCCACACACCTAGGCCAGGTGAGAGACATGGTGGCGGTGTTGGCATCTTACTCTCCACCTCCTGCTCCTATCAGTACCTATCTCCATTTCCATCTCTCTCCTTTTCTTCCTTTGAAGTCCACTGAATTCGCCTGTTCTCCCCCTCTCTGTCAGAGTGGCAGTTATCTATAGCCCCCCTGGACCAACCTCCCAATTCCTTGACAACTTTTCTGCCCGACTTCCTTACTTTCGCTCTACAAATACACCTACTCTAATTCTGGGTCACTTCAACATCCCCATTGACAACTCATCTGCCCTTGCTGCCTCTAACCTTCTCTCACTCACTAACGCCTTTGTCCTCTCCCAATCCACCCTATTCCCTACCCACCGCAACGGATCTAGTATTCTCCTATCTCTGCTCTCTCTCTGATGTTGCCTGTCACCCTTTTCCCATCTCAGTCCACCACCTGCTCACCTTTAATCTTAATATACAGACTAAACCTACTCCCCCCCCTCACTTCTGCAACTGTAGAAATCTGGACACTGTAAACCCTCCCCAACCTTATTCAATTACGCCTACCCCACACTTCCACGATATCCTGCCCTGACCTTGCTATAACCCACTATAACACTATCCTCTCCTCTGCACTTGACACTCTCGCTCCGCCCCAACTTCGCAAAGCCCCACATCATCATCTCCAGCTCTGGCACTCCAAGCAAACATGCCACCTGCAAAAATGCTCCCGCACTGCTGAACGTGCCTGGAGGAAATCCTGCTCTGAACCTGATTTCATGCAATATAAGTTCATTCTTCACTCTTACACCTCTGCCATTTACCTAGCTAAGCAAACCTACTTCTCTTCTCTTATATCCACTCACTCCTCAAACCCTAAAAGACTCTTCTCCATTTTTAAATCCCTACTCTACCCACCTGCACCACCCCCCTCATCTGCATTCAGTACCCAAGACCTGTCTGACTACCTTTTCAATAAAACACTTACCATATAAAGAAACATCCCAACACAAGCCTGCAATCTCTCAACTTTGCTCCCAGTCACCCCCACGGCCACTCTCTGCACCCTCCTCCCAACCACTAAGAGTGAAGTGGCTTCCCTATTGTCTTTCTCACACCTCACTACCTGCCCACTTAACCCTATTCCTTCACATCTAATACCTTCTCTGTCTCCCTTTCTAGCGGCTCATTCCCTGCCTCCTTCAAACATGCAAAGGTCACCCCCATCCTCAAAAAAACCTCCCTTGACCCTAACACTCCTGCAAACTACCGCCCCCATATCACTGCTCCCGCTAGCTTAAAAAATCCTTGAAAAACTAGATTTTGATCGCCTAACCCACTTCCTGTCCTCCAACTCATTGCTCAAACCCCTGAAATCTGGCTTCCATCCCCAACACTCAAATGAGACTGCCCTCATCATGGTTACTTATGATCTCCTTTCTGCTAAAAACAAAGGCTACTACTCTATACTCATCTTACTTGAACTCTCTGCTGCCTTTGACACTGTTGACCATCCCCTTCTCCTACAGACTCCCAGCTCTTTTGGGCTCTGTGACACTGCCCTCTACTGGATTCACTCTTATCTCTCTAACAGATCCTTCTCCATCTCTTTTGCTGGTGACTCCTCCTCTCCATTGCCTCTGTCTGTTGGAGTACCTCAAGGCTCTGTCCTGGGTCCTCTAATCTTCTCTATTTACACTTCTTCACTGGGTAAACTCTCCTTCTGTCAATTCTCACATCAGCAAATGCTTGTCTGGCATTTCCTCCTGGATGGCCTCTCACCACCTAAAAATAAACATGTCCAAGACCGAACTACTTTTAATCCTCCCCCTCTAACTCTACTGCAGTTTCTAATTTCTCCATCACTGTTGGCAGAACCACTATCTCCCCATCACCCCAAGTCTGCTGCCTCAGAGTCATACTTGATTCAAATCTGTCCTTCATTCCCCACATCCAATTGCTCTCTTCATCCTGCCGCAACCACCTACGGAATATCTCCAAAATGTGTCAGTTTCTGAGTTCTGAAACTACTAAACAGCTAATCCACTCCCTGGTAATTTCCCGACTTGACTACAGTAATAACTTACTATCTGTCCTCCCTCTCTCCCACCTCTCGCCCGTTCAATCCACCCTAAATGCATCTGCAAGGCTAATCCCCCTCTCTCGACGCTCTGTTTCTGCTGCCCCTCTATGTGAGTCCCTTCACTGGCTCCCCATTCACAGCAGAATTAAATTCAAAATTCTCACCCTGACCTACAAAGCCCTCACCAATGCTGCCCCACCCTATCTGTCCTCACTCATCAACAAATATACTCCAGCTTGCCCCCTAATATCCAACAATGACCTGCTTCTTGCGTCCTCTACCATCACCTCCTCTCATGCTAGTCTACAGGACTTCTCTTGTGCGGCATCAACCCCCTGGAACGCACTTCCTCAAGCTGTCAGACTTTCCCCTAACCTCTCCTTCTTTAAACATTCCCTAAAGACCTTTTTTTTCACGGAAGCTTATCACCTGACTCATTAACAAATTAATTTCACTTACCTAACAGTTGCCTTCATATATCTCCTTACTAATATAATTCTCACCTTTGCAGTCCCCACCTCCTGTTTCCCATCCTCCTACCCATCTAGATTGTAAGTTCCCACAGGAATAGGGCCCTCAGTTCCTCCTGTATTTGTCTGTAAAATTTTGCCTCTTATTGTATTTTTTCTCCGTTGTACTTTTATCCTTGTAACCATGGGCAGCACTGCAAAATCTGTTGGCGCTTTATAAATAAAGAATAATAATACAGACTTGAGTAGACAAGACTTGCCACTGTCAATTTATTAGCAGAACGTGTTGTTTTGCAGTTCCTTACCGCATCATCTCTGTTAGAGTTAGGCTTGTGAAATCTTAAGTGTGCACTTACAATTCTCTGAATTGGCAAGCCCACAATTTTCAGAGAGTGGAAAAGGGGGCAAAGTGTACGGAAAAACAATTACTAGTCATAATTAAACATTTTATATTACAATCTCAAAATTCTTTATGTCCCTTTACTTTTTATTACCTCCCATATATATTTTTAAATATTTTCTCATTGTGGGTTATTCGTACAATAACCTTATCTTACTATTACCATATTCTACATTAAGTGGTTAATCATTTTGGGCCAGATTACAAGTGAAGCGTTATTTAATGTTCCCGCTCGAACGTTTAACTGCGCTAGAAGTAAGCATTTTGCGAGCGTCTGGTTGCACTTGCATTACAAGTTGAAAGTAAACAGTTTTTTCGCTTGCGGGCTAACCCGGCAAGCGTAAAAAGCCAAGTGTACAATATTGTGCGCTCAATAATCTATTGCCCCATAAAAGTAAATAGAGCAAAAAAAATTGGAAATAAAACCTAACACCCTACTTGCGGGTAAAATCCATTGCACATTCTCAAGTGTGCTAGCCCGACATGAAAATATGAATATTCACCCTGACCTACAAAGCCCTCACCAATGCTGCCCCACCCTATCTGTCCTCACTCATCAACAAATATACTCCAGCTTGCCCCCTAATATCCAACAATGACCTGCTTCTTGCGTCCTCTACCATCACCTCCTCTCATGCTAGTCTACAGGACTTCTCTTGTGCGGCATCAACCCCCTGGAACGCACTTCCTCAAGCTGTCAGACTTTCCCCTAACCTCTCCTTCTTTAAACATTCCCTAAAGACCTTTTTTTTCACGGAAGCTTATCACCTGACTCATTAACAAATTAACTTCACTTACCTAACAGTTGCCTTCATATATCTCCTTACTAATATAATTCTCACCTTTGCAGTCCCCACCTCCTGTTTCCCATCCTCCTACCCATCTAGATTGTAAGTTCCCACAGGAATAGGGCCCTCAGTTCCTCCTGTATTTGTCTGTAAAATTTTGTCTCTTATTGTATTTTTTCTCCATTGTACTTTTATCCTTGTAACCATGGGCAGCACTGCGAAATCTGTTGGCGCTTTATAAATAAAGAATAATAATACAGACTTGAGTAGACAAGACTTGCCACTGTCAATTTATTAGCAGAACGTGTTGTTTTGCAGTTCCTTACCGCATCATCTCTGTTAGAGTTAGGCTTGTGAAATCTTAAGTGTGCACTTACAATTCTCTGAATTGGCAAGCCCACAATTTTCAGAGAGTGGAAAAGGGGGCAAAGTGTACAGAAAAACAATTACTAGTCATAATTAAACATTTTATATTACAATCTCAAAATTCTTTATGTCCCTTTACTTTTTATTACCTCCCATATATATTTTTAAATATTTTCTCATTGTGGGTTATTCGTACAATAACCTTATCTTACTATTACCATATTCTACATTAAGTGGTTAATCATTTTGGGCCAGATTACAAGTGAAGCGTTAATGTTCCCGCTCGAACGTTTAACTGCGCTAGAAGTAAGCTTTTTGCGAGCGTCTGGTTGCACTTGTATTACAAGTTGAAAGTAAACAGTTTTTTCGCTTGCGGGCTAACCCGGCAAGCGTAAAAAGCCAAGCGTACAATATTGTGCTCTCAATAATCTATTGCCCCATAAAAGTAAATAGAGCAAAAAAATTGGAAATAAAACCTAACACTCTACTCGCAGGTTAAATCCATTGCACATTCTCAAGTGTGCTAACCCGGCATGTAAATATGAATATTCACTTTTCAATGTCATTCACATAGAATAATATGTTCTATTTATTCATAAATACATATTTCTACATATATCTGACGGTATTTTGGCATAAGATATATATAGGATTATCTATTTAGAAATACATGTGCTATGTGCAGAACATTGGAATGTAAAATATTTATAGTAACACATAGTTAAAACCTTTATTAAATATGAATATTGAATAAATATTTTAATTATGTTTTCTTCTGCTTAACTGCAAAGGGTTCCAATGCAATTGTATGTGTGTGTGTATGTGTATATATATATATATATATATATATACACACAGGTATATAGGTATATATATATATATATATATATATATATATATATGTATTTATGTGTGTATATATGTCTGTAAACATACACACACATATATATATATATATATATATATATATATATATATATATATATATATATATATATATATATATACAGGGAGTGCAGAATTATTAGGCAAATGAGTATTTTGAACACATCATCCTCTTTATGCATGTTGTCTTACTCCAAGCTGTATAGGCTCGAACGAAAGCCTACTACCAATTAAGCATATTAGGTAATGTGCATCTCTGTAATGAGAAGGGGTGTGGTCTAATGACACCAACACCCTATATCAGGTGTGCATAATTATTAGGCAACTTCCTTTCCTTTGGCAAAATGGGTCAAAAGAAGGACTTGACAGGCTCAGAAAAGTAAAAAATAGTGAGATATCTTGCAGAGGGATGCAGCACTCTTAAAATTGCAAAGCTTCTGAAGCGTGATCATCGAACAATCAAGCGTTTCATTCAAAATAGTCAACAGGGTCGCAAGAAGCGTGTGGAAAAACCAAGGCGCAAAATAACTGCCCATGAACTGAGAAAAGTCAAGCCTGCAGCTGCCAAGATGCCACTTGCCACCAGTTTGGCCATATTTCAGAGCTGCAACATCACTGGAGTGCCCAAAAGCACAAGGTGTGCAATACTCAGAGACATGGCCAAGGTAAGAAAGGCTGAAAGACGACCACCACTGAACAAGACACACAAGCTGAAACATCAAGACTGGGCCAAGAAATATCTCAAGACTGATTTTTCTAAGGTTTTATGGACTGATGAAATGAGAGTGAGTCTTGATGGGCCAGATGGATGAGCCCGTGGCTGGATTGGTAAAGGGCAGAGAGCTCCAGTCCGACTCAGACGCCAGCAAGGTGGAGGTGGAGTACTTGTTTGGGCTGGTATCATCAAAGATGAGCTTGTGGGGCCTTTTCGGGTTGAGGATGGAGTCAAGCTCAACTCCCAGTCCTACTGCCAGTTTCTGGAAGACACCTTCTTCAAGCAGTGGTACAGGAAAAAGTCTGCATCCTTCAAGAAAAACATGATTTTCATGCAGGACAATGCTCCATCACACGCGTCCAAGTACTCCACAGCGTGGCTGGCAAGAAAGGGTATAAAAGAAGAAAATCTAATGACATGGCCTCCTTGTTCACCTGATCTGAACCCCATTGAGAACCTGTGGTCCATCATCAAATGTGAGATTTACAAGGAGTGAAAACAGTACACCTCTCTGAACAGTGTCTGGGAGGCTGTGGTTGCTGCTGCACACAATGTTGATGGTGAACAGATCAAAACACTGACAGAATCCATGGATGGCAGGCTTTTGAGTGTCCTTGCAAAGAAAGGTGGCTATATTGGTCACTGATTTGTTTTTGTTTTGTTTTTGAATGTCAGAAATGTATATTTGTGAATGTTGAGATGTTATATTGGTTTCACTGGTAAAAATAAATAATTGAAATGGGTATATATTTGTTTTTTGTTAAGTTGCCTAAAAATTATGCACAGTAATAGTCACCTGCACACACAGATATCCCCCTAAAATAGCTAAAACTAAAAACAAACTAAAAACTACTTCCAAAAATATTCAGCTTTGATATTAATGAGTTTTTTGGGTTCATTGAGAACATGGTTGTTGTTCAATAATAAAATTAATCCTCAAAAATACAACTTGCCTAATAATTCTGCACTCCCTGTATATATATACATGTGTATGTATGTATGTAACTCTATGTTAAAGCCCTTTGCAGCTTTTTTTTTTACACCTGAGATCTTACACTTTGTGCAATATTTTTTTTAAAATAATTTATTAGCTAGTGTTATTATGAGTGTAATTGTACTTTGTAATGTATTTTTGATGTGTTCTGTGATACTTTTTTGTTTCATGAAACAGTTAACCAGAGCTCTGTCACGCTAACCTGGCGCTCTTTAACTTCAATTGCAGTCAAGCGATCTCGTTTAATTTTAACTTGAAATACGAGCCAAACCCAACACGTGCAGACACCCGCGATAAACCCCTTATCGCTCGAGCGTAACTCTTAGCACTCCACTCGTAATCTAGCCCTTAATATTGCTAATTTACCGAAGTTCATGTCTCTTATCAATAAATATTATTTACATGTGCTTAAACACGCCATCCATACCTTGTGGTTATTACTTACATTTTCTCTTTTTTTAATTGCTATTTCTATACATATTACTTGTGTCGCATGTTACATGTATGAATTCTATAACATTTTTATTATGTTTATTATTTTTAAAATATAAGAACCTAACTATAAACAATTGAATCCTGGTGAAGAGATATTTAACACATCCTCCCTTCCCTATTGCCTTACCCCAAACACATTTCACCCAAGAAACTGATAAACATCAATATTTGTGTAACATGTGGTCATTGTATGTTGTGATTTCATATGGTTCATGTGAAAATGTCAGTCTTAAACCTGTAAGGCACCTGGTAAAGAGTACTACATTTGTAAGTAAAAACTGTGCCTCTATCTTAGCCAAACATAAATCCATATATATTCATGAGGCCACTTATTTAAAGAGACAGTAAAGGCAAAATTAATATTTAATGATTCAGACAGAGCATGGAGTTTTAACCAACTTTCCATTTTACTTCTGTTATCAAATTTGCTTTGTCCTCTTGATATCTTTTATTGAAGAGTAAAACTTGGTAGGCTTGTAAGAGCTCAGGAGTGTGCACGTGTCTTTAGTACTCTATGGCAGCAGTGCTTTGCAACATTGTAAAACAAAGCTACAAATAATGTTGCAAAACACTGCTGCCATAGAGAACTAAAGACACACGAACACTCCTGAGCTCTTATGAGCCTACCTAGTTTTACTCTTCAATAAAAGATACCAAGAGAATGAAGCAAATTTGATAACATAAGTAATTTGGAATGTTGTTTAAAATTGCATGCTCTATCTTAATCTTGAAAGTTTAATTTTGACTTTACTGTCCCTTTAAAGTGATGGTAAATAAAAAGATGATTCACTTTTCCTTATCTTTGCTGTTGTCACTTATGATTGCCTCATTTTTAATAGCAATTATGAAACCCTGGAGGTATAGTTCTTATGCATCTAAGGTCTGTGCTAATGAACCTATTTCTAACTAATAACTATACATGAACATTTAGATGTGATCCTAAGGCTACAATGTCAAGCCCTATTATAGGCAGCTAGATATTATGTTTACTCTGCTCAGAGTGGAATTAATGGCATATGTGTTACTTTCTTACAATTGCACTTATGTAATCATTAAGGCTAGTTTAGTTGTAATATTCTATAGAATGCCCTTGAGTCTAGCTAATTTACCCTGCTATCAAGTGAATTCTTTTTTGTGGCCTTTTGAAGAGATTATTATTTTAGTTGCCTAAAACTTGCTTCCGTCTTGTTAAACAGCCCCACTCTTCAAATCACTTCCTCTTATTGCATTACAGCCTCAGCTCCAATACATTTCCATTGAAGTTTCCAACAGCTATTTGAATATACATTTTCTTTGTCTTCCTTGAGGGTGTATGTTTATGTATTTATTTTTTACTCTGGTTGTTAAAGGGACATAAAACAGGTTGAGATATGTGCATATCCTAAAAAAGGCTAATTAATTAAAAATTGCATAAAAAAATGTTTAATAATTTCTGGCAAGTATTTTAAAATAATTTTAAAAAATCAGCAAAATTAATTTCATAGCTAAACCAACTTCCACCCCCCCCATCAGTGTTTAGACACAGGCATTGCATTTCAACTTAGTTCACAGCTTCTAGGCTTGCTCCAGCAGATAATCCCTGTTCACCTTTTCATTCTACCAAAACAACAATAGATATAGATACAGCCATAGAAGGAAATGTGTGTGTGTGAGTGTATGGGGGGAGGGGAGTAGATCTGTACAATTCAGAAACTTAAAAGAAAGGGCTAGTGGCCAGGTACTGCAGTATAAATTTGCAGGTAAAGTAATTAAAGTACATATTATATTATTTTGTCTATATCCCAAATTATTTTATGTCCCTTTAAGCACTTGCTGTGCAATAGTGGGATTTTGATTTATTATACAGCCATTACCCTATATGTGTGACTGGATAAATGTTGAGACCCATAGCTGCAACTTATGGTTTTCTTGGTTTTATGTCTTGTTTATTATATTTTGGTCAGTTTAGGTCTAGTTTACAAACTTATTCTCTATAGATTGATATTACTAAATACCCTTGAAGTAATTGAAAAACAGTACATATTGATGCATATTAGCAGTGAAATGTTATTGTTTTGACTGTGAATACATAATTTGTTGTGTAAATATGGTCTTTCAAGCTTATCTTTTAGGTCCATCAGTGTTATATATAAATTGTGCTTGTTTCTTTTGTGGCAACATGTACATTAAAGCTGGAGGGTCCAATAGTAAACTCATTTATACACTAAGGGCCAGATTACAAGTGGAGTACAAAAATACCATCAGATATATGTAGAAATATGTACTTAAGAATAAATAGAAGATATTCTTGTAAGAACATTGGTATGGGAAATATTCATATTTTCATGTCGGGTTAGCGCACATGAGAATATGCGATTGGATTTATGCAAGAGTGTTCCCCCCCCCCCCGCCTTTTTTGCCTACATTTACTTCAATGTTGGAATATGTGAACGTGCAAAGGATATTTTATAATACAATCTCAACCTGACGGGCGTAAAAAGCTTACATCTAGCGCTATTAACGCTCAATCGGCTCTAAATCTGGCCCTAAATTTGAATTTGAAAGTTTCCAATGTTAATTTACTTTGAAATGTTGTCAATAATGTGGAGCAAATATCTCTACATATCCAAGCTTTCTATTGTTAAATATAAGAGACATCTCTTGATATGATATGATATGATTGATATGATATGATATGATTGATATGATATGATATGATTGATATGATTGATATGATATGATATGATATGATTGATATGATATGATATGATTGATATGATTGATATGATATGATATGATATGATTGATATGATATGATATGATTGATATGATATGATATGATATGATTGATATGATATGATATGATATGATTGATATGATATGATTGATATGATATGATATGATTGATATGATATGATATGATTGATATGATATATGATATGATTGATATGATATGATATGATTGATATGATATGATTGATATGATTGATATGATATGATTGATATGATATGATATGATTGATATGATTGATATGATATGATATGATATGATATGATTGATATGATATGATTGATATGATATGATTGATATGATATGATATGATATGATTGATATTATATGATATGATATGATATGATATGATTGATATGATATGATATGATTGATATGATATGATATGAGCCACTAGAGGTCATATGGTTAAAAAAACGTTGCATATTTAATACAACAGACATTGAGTTAAAAATGTACACTCCACTACCCTCTTTACTAAAACTAAATTAAATAAACCTTTGGGGGTCTTATATTATAAGGACTTGAGTCTATTTTCTTCAAATTATGCTCAGATGACATGCTAGATAATGGGTCATATGTTTGTTGTAAAATACCAAACTCTTATTTAGCTAGATACTTGCTTTATAGATAAACAATGAATTGGGTGTTAAAACTTTAAATAGATTTCATGTATTAATCTACAGTACATTGATATTAGGGATGGTTGAATGCTTTGCAACATTCGAAAAATGAAACAAATTTTAACATATTGGTTTGTTTTTTTTAAATTTTGAATATTTGTACAACATTCGTTTAATGTAATAATATTTCTAATGCTTTCTTTAAATGTAATATTCGATTCGAATTATGCAATATTCAAATTAAAAAACTAAAAATCTATCGGCTAGATTACGAGTTTTGCGTTAAGGTAAAAAAGCAGCGTTAACAGGTCCTATTGGCTGATTGGATCAGCCAATAGGATTTTTTCTACCTTAATTCCGATTGGCTGATAGAATTATATTGCGCAATGCCCCACAAAAGGCCCTTTTAAGGGCTATTAGTAGTTTAGCTTAATTTATTATAATAAGACAAAAAAGGTGACGTTTCGGGACCTTAATCCCTTAATCATACCATACCTCTTACAAACAAACAAGTGGTTTATATACAGGTGTACCACAAGGTGGTGCTAGAGAGCCATTAACCCATTAGTGGTTGGAATTACTGTTTCACTATCAGTATATCTAAATTCAATTGTAAATTCCTCTTGAAAATTCTAAAATAAATAATATGCAGATGTAATACTTTAACAATTACCACAATTATGTTTAGCATAGGCCACTCTATTAGTCAATTAAAATTTCAAATCATAGATAGTATTGTCAGTCCAAGACGAGGAGGTAATAGGGAAAATCTCCTTAAACAAAGAGAGGCTTACTGGATTTATGAGCTGGAATGTCGTGAACCTAAAGGAATGAACAAAGATTGGGATCTTTCTGTATTTATATAACATTGGTGGTTTCAGATTATGTTAAACATTATAATAATTGTGGTAATTGTTAAAGTATTACACCTGCATATTATTTATTTTAGAATTTTCAAGATTATGCTAAACATAATTGTGGTAATTGTTAAAGTATTACATCTGCATATTATTTATTTTAGAATTTTCAAGAGGAATTTACAATTGAATTTAGATATACTGATAGTGAAACAGTAATTCCAACCACTAATGGGTTAATGGCTCTCTAGCACCACCTTGTGGTACACCTATATATAAACCACTTGTTTGTTTGTAAGAGGTATGGTATGATTAAGGGATTAAGGTCCCGAAACGTCACCTTTTTTGTCTTATTATAATAAATTAAATTGAATTTGCTGTTACCCGCTTGCTTCTTTATATGGATTTTTTGGAGACCTGGGCAGTGGTCTCTGGGTAACGTGCAAACGGGTCAGGGTGCTGAAATACTTCCTTCTACTATTAGTAGTTTAGGCTAGGGTTTTTTTATTTTGGGGGGCTATTAGTTATATTGTAGCTAGCTTAGGGTTTATTTTATAGGTAAGTATTTAGTTTTAAATAGGAATAATGTAGTTTATGATAGTCATTTTATTTAGATTTATTTAAATTATATTTAAGTTAGGGGGTGTTAGGGTTAAACGTAGGTTTAGGGGTTAATAAATATAATATAGTGGTAGCGACGTTGGGGCGGCAGATTAGGGGTTAATAAGTGTAGGTAGGTTGCAGCGACATTGGAGGCGGCAGTTTAGGGGTTAATAAATATAATGTAGGTGGTGGCGATGTTGGGGGCAGCATATTAGGGGTTAATAAGTATAATGTAGGTAGCGGCGGTGTCTGGAGCAGCAGATTAGAGGTTAATAAGAATAATGTAGGTGGCTGCGATGTCGGGGCGGCAGATTACGAGTTAATAAGTGTAAGATTAGGGGTTCATGTTAGGGCCGATATAAAAAGTATTTCCCCATAGGAATCAATGGGGCTGCGTTAAAGGGACAGTCTACACCAGAATTTTTATTGTTTAAAAGATAGATAATCCCTTTATTACCCATTTCCCAGTTTTGCATAACCAACACAGTTATATTAATATACTTTTAACCTTGGTGATTATCTTGTATCTAAGCCTCTGCAAACTGCCGCTTTTTTAAGTTCTTTTGACAGACTTGCAGTCTAGCCAATCAGTGCCTGCTCCCAGATAACTTCTCGTGCACGAGCACAGTGTTATCTATATGAAATACGTGAACTAACACCCTGTAGTGGTGAAAAACTCTTAAAATGCAATCTGAAAGAGGTGGGCTTCAAGGTCTAAGAAATTAGCATATGAACCTCCTAGGTTAAGCTTTCAACTAAGAATACCAAGAGAACAAAGCAAAATTGGTGATAAAAGTTTATTTTGGCCTAGACTGTCCCTTTAAGAGCATTACGCTGCTTTTTTGCAGGTGTTAGACTTTTTCTCAGCTGGCTCTCCCCATTGATGTCTATGTGGAAATTGTGCACGTACGACCAGCTCACCGCTGACTTAAGCAGCGCTGGTATTGGAGTGCGGTATGGAGCACAATTTTGCTCTACGCTCATTTCTTGCCTTTTAACGCTGGGTTTGTAAAAACCCGTAATACCAGCGCTGTAGGTAAGTGAGCGGTGAGAAAAAACTGCTCGTTAGCACCGCATAGCTCCTAACGCAAAACTCTGGCTGTATAAATCTGGCTGTATAAATTTATAATAGTATTTCTAATGCTCTCTTTAAATGTATTATTCACATTATGTAACATTCAAAATGGAAATATTGATATATTTGTATCTATTATGTATCAATTATATATTCATTTGTTAAATTCCCTACCACATGAACTATTGAGCTTCTGAATAATATTTGTTAAATCGAATGTTACGTTCGAAATTTTCGAATGTAGATTTTCAATTTAATTATAAACATTCCAAAACAAAAGTAACATTCAATTACTGAATTATAATGGATTTTCCTTCTCATCAACATTTGAATGTCCACAAAACTATTCATTCATACCAAATGAATTACACTTCCAGCTCATTTGCCCACCCCAATTGATATAATTATATTTGGGACAATTTAGTTTTTTGTCCCCACCTTGAAAGAATTTCTGGAGATCCCTATGTGCCTATATTAATATTATTATATATTATCAGGACAATTAAAAAAAAAAAAAAATACTTGCAGACTGTGAAATGCGGAATATGAATGCTAGATGGCAGTGCCGCTGTGCACATTTTTATACTAAACAGCTGCTCTCTGAGCGAGTTTGTCTTCTAGGTTTAATAAATGCTAACAACACTATAAGAACAAGCAATGCAGTTTGTTGACCATTTTCAAAGGTGCACATTTCTAATTTTCTAAATAATTGCTATTAAACAAATGAAGGCCAAACTAGACAATTTATGGACATCAAATAACAGCTCAATATTTTCTTTAAAATCTTTGGATTGCACAGTAGATGATCAGTGCATTTCAAATAGAATTTACAATTAGACATGTTGCATAAACTATTTGAGACTAAATGTGCACAGAAATAAAAATCTTATTTTTCGCTATATTCGCAACGTTCACATCATTTCCTCTGAAGAATGTCTTATTTCTTTAATGATTCAGATAGAACATTCAATTTTTTATAACTTTCCAGTTTAACTATGTTATCTTATTTGCATGATTTATTCTCTTTGTATCCTTTGTTAAAAAGAATACCTAGGTAGGGTCAGGAGCAGTAATGCATTACTGGGAGCTAACTGGTGATTCATGGCTGCAGATATATCCCTCTTTTTATTGGCTTAGCTAGCTCTAAATAGTGCATTGTTGCTCCTTCAACAAACAATATTAAGTGAACAAAGCAAATGTAATAAACTAATTAAATTGGAAAAGTTGTTTAGAACTGTATGTCCTATCTGAATCATGAAAGAAACATTTTGGGTTTAATTTCCTTTTAACCCCTTAATGACCGGACCATTTTTCAATTTTCTTACCCTTAATGACAATGGCTATTTTTACATTTCTGCAGTGTTTGTGTTTAGCTGTAATTTTCCTCTTACTCATTTACTGTACCCACACATATTATATACCGTTTTTCTCGCCACTAAATGGACTTTCTAAAGATACCATTATTTTCATCATATCTTATAATTTACTATAAAAAAATATAAAATATGATGAAAAAATGGAAACAAACACACTTTTTCTAACTTTGACCCCCAAAATCTGTTACACATCTACAACCACCAAAAAACACCCATGCTAAATAGTTTCTAAATTTTGTCCTGAGTTTAGAAATACCCAATATTTACATGATCTTTGCTTTTTTTGCAAGTTATAGGGCCATAAATACAAGAAGCACTTTGCTATTTCCAAACCACTTTTTTCAAAATTAGCGCTAGTTACATTGGAACACTAATATCTTTCAGGAATCCCTGAATATCCCTTGACATGTATATATTTATATTTAGAAGACAACCCAAAGCATTGATCTAGACCCATTTTGGTATATTTCATGCCACCATTTCACCGCCAAATGCAATCAAATAAAAAAAATTGTTGACTTTTTCACAATTTTTTTCACAAACTTTAGGTTTCTCGCTGAATTTATTTACAAACAACTTGTGCAATTATGGCATAAATGGTTGTAAATACTTCTCTGGGATCCCCTTTGTTCAGAAATAGCAGACCTATATGGATTTGGCGTTGCTTTTTGGTAATTAGAAGGCCGCTAAATGCCGCTGCACACCACATGTGTATTATGCCCAGCCGTGAAGGGGTTAATTAGGGAGCTTGTAGGGAGCTTTTAGGTTTAATTTTAGCTTTAGTGTAGTGTAGTAGACAACCCAAATTATTGATATAGGCCCATTTTGGTATATTTCATGCCACCATTTCACCGCCAAATACGATCAAATAAAAAAAAAAACTTACATTTTTCACAATTTTAGGTTTCTCACTGAAATTATTTACAAACAGCTTGTGCAATTATGGCACAAATGGTTGTAAATGCTTCTCTGGGATCCCCTTTGTTCAGAAATAGCAGACATATATGGCTTTGGTGTTGCTTTTTGGTAATAATAAGACCGTTAAATACTGCTGTGCACCACACTTGTAATATGCCCAGCAGTTAAGGGGTTAATTAGGTAGCTTGTGGTTTTAATTTTTAGTTTTAGTGTAGAGATCAGCCTCCCACCTGACACATCCCACCCCCTGATCCCCCCTGACCCCCCTCAAACAGCTCTCTTCCCTCCCCACCTCACAATTGTCACCAATGTCTGCCAGTACTGAAATAAAAATATATATTTTTATTTTTTGGCATACAGTCTGCAGTGATAGATCCCCCCTTACCCCACAACCTCCCTGATCCCCCCATACATCTTTCTAACCCTCCCCCTCTGTCTATTTGCCGCTATCTTGGGTACTGGCAGCTGTCTGCCAGTACCCAATTTGCCCCCCAAAATAGTTTTTTTAACTTTTTAAATATAAAATATTTGTTTTCTGTAGTGTAGCTGGCCCCCCTAAATAATCTTCATCCCTCCCCCTCCCAGATCCCTTATTAAAGAACAGAGATGCCACTGCATCTAGATCGATCTTTTTTTTTTAAGTGGGCTGTATATTTTGCGTGCGCTTCCAGCACTTCAGACAACAGAGGACATACCAGGTACGTCAACTGTCATTAAGGGAAGTTTTTTCTATGACGTACCTGGTACGTCCTCTGTCATTAAGGGGTTAAATAAAAAAAATGCAGTCAGGTGCTACTGTATATATTTTCCTTAGTGGGACCAAGATCAAACAAGAACCAAGGTGAAACTTACACATTCATTGGCTGACACGCTAATCAAACAACTGACATTGCTACAGGCTAGACTACGAGTGGTGCAACAAATGTTGCTTTTTTCACAATAGAAAGCAAATGCGTTCACTCGAGTGCTTTCAAGTTTACCGCTCGTCAGGTTAGCGCGATTTAAGAACTCGCTTAACCGGTAGGGGAAGAAAAAAGTTGAATTAAACACGACATAACTACACTTAAAAGTACAGTTACACTCATATAAATACAATCTGATAAATTTGTTAAAAAAATATTAAAAAAGTTTTAAGGGCTCAAAGATATATGGTATAAAGTGTTTTACAGATAAAGGACGGCAAAGGGCTATAACTTATTTATATATACATAGACATATCTAAATATGTGCTTGTTCGGCTCAGTCTTCAGTGTAGTGAACTATGGGAATATAGAAGCAGCCGAAGAGGAAATCTGCCCACCCACCTTGCCACTCCTCCACTGAACATATTTGAATGTTTCCATAACATCTAAATTATTCTCTCTATATATTAAGTTCATGAAGGCTTCCATGATAAGTTTGTGGTATCTGTTACCAGATATACAGGGGTATATTTATCAAACCCCGGATGGACATGATTCGGTATAGCAAAACATGTCCGCCCTGCATCGCTAAATGCCGACAACATACGCTGTCAGCATTTAACATTGCACAAGCATTTCTGGTGAAATGCTTGTGCAATGTCGCCCCTGCACATTCGCGGAGAATCGACCGCTAGCAGGAGGGGGTCAATCATCCAGATCTTATCTGATCGATGGCGGATGACCGCTGCTTCTTAACTTAAGTTTAAAGCGAGCCGGAAACTTTGGTGATAGATTGATGCTTGATAAATCTACCCTACGGTCTCAACAATGGTACACATATTCTAAGAGAGGCTTGTGTATTAAACTATAACATTTCCCCTTTTCCTATGCAAATAATGTTTCCAGTCTGGTTTTTGGGGAGCTATACTACTTTTACTGAAATGTAGTCAGTATGGAAAATCAGATAAGAAGAACATACCTTTAAACATAGAAAAATTTAGCTACAACATGGCGGCAAATCATTTCTCTAGTAGACCTCTTAACAGTCTTGGATACTGATGAATAGTTATGGGTCTGAAGGTCTGCACACTTTTTCCCCTGCATCATCTCTGGCCAATGCAAATGTCCGCATTTTAAGGGATTGCCTCAGGTAACATCCTGACTCCGCCCACATCCTGCTTAGAAAACAACAGTGAGCTACCACCTCACCTCCTTGTCTCTGGGTAATGTAGAGATTAGTGCTATATAGAAACTAACACCTAGATTACAATTTTGTGTTAACAGGGGTGCGGTGCTAACAAGCAGTTTAAACTCACTGCTCACTTGCAGACAACGCTGGTATTACGGGTTTTTACAAACCCGGCGTTAACCGCAAAAAAGTAAGCGAAGAGCAAAATTTTGCTCCACATCTCACCTCAATACCAGCGCTGCTTATGGTAGCTGTGAGCTGGCTAAACGTGCTTGTGCACGATTTCCCCATAGGAATCAATGGGGGAGAGCCGGCTGAAATAAAAAACCTAACACCTGCAAAAAAGCAGCGTAAAGCTATTAACGCAGCCCCATTGATTCCTATGGGAAAATACTTTTTATGTCTACACCTAACACCCTAACATGAACCCCGAGTCTAAACACCCCTAATCTTACACTTATTAACCCCTAATCTGCCGCTCCCGACATCGCAGACACCTACATTATATTATTAACCCCTAATCTGCCGCCCCCAATGTTGCCGCAACCTAACTACATTTATTAACCCCTAATCTGCCACCCCCAACGTCGCCGCCACTATATTAAAGTTATTAGCCCCTAAACCTAAGTCTAACCCTAACACTAACACCCCCTAACTTAAATATAATTTTAAGAAATCTAAATAAAATTACTATCATTAACTAAATTACTTCTATTTAAAACTAAAAACTTACCTATAAAATAAACCCTAAGCTATCTACAATATAACTAATAGTTACATGGTAGTTAGCTTAGGGTTTATTTTTATTTTACAGGCAACTTTATATTTATTTTAGCTAGGTAGAATAGTTATTAAATAGTTATTAACTATTTAATAACTACCTAGTTAAAATAAAGACAAATTTACCTGTTACAATAACACCTAACACTACACTATAATTAAATAAATTCCCTAAACTAAATACAATTAATTACAATTTAAAAAAATTATCGAAAGTACAAAAAAACAACAACAGTAAATTACAGAAAATAATTAAATAATTACAAGATTTTTAAATTAATTACACCTACTCTAATCCCCCTAACAAAATAAAAAAAAAAACAAATAAAAAAGCCCTACCTTACACTAAATTACAAATAGCCCTTAAAAGGACCTTTTGCGGGGCATTGTCCCAAAGTAATCAGCTCTTTTACCTGTAAAAAAAATTACAATTCCCCCCCAACATTAAAACCCACCACCCACACAACCAACCCTCTAAACTCTAAAACCCACCAAATCCCCCTTAAAAAAACCTAACACTAACCCCATGAAGATCACCCTACTGTGAGACGTCTTCACCCAACCGGGCAGAAGTCTTCATCCAGATGGCATCTTCTATCTTCAATCGCCAATCGGAATTAAGGTAGAAAAAATCCTATTAGATGATGCAATCAGCCAATAGGATTGAGCTTGCATTCTATTGGCCGATCGAATCAGCCAATAGAATGCAAGCTCAATCCTATTGGCTGATTGGATCAGCCGCTAGGATTGAACTTCAATCTTATTGGCTGATTGCAACAGCCAATAGGATTTTTTCTACCTTAATTCCGATTGGCTGATAGAATTTGGAATTGAAGGGACGCCATCTTGGATGACATCATTTAAAGGAACCTTCATTCTTCAGTCGGCCGTCATTTGAAGAGGATGCTCCATGTCGGATGTCTTGAAGATGTACCTGCTCCGCGCCGGATGGATGAAGATAGAAGATGCCGTCTGGATGAAGACTTCTGCCCGTCTGGAGGACCTCTTCTGCCTGGCTTGGATGAAGACTTCTGCCATCTGGAGGACCACTTCTGCCTGGTTGCGTGAAGACATCTCACGGTAGGGTGATCTTCAAGGGGTTAATGTTAGGTTTTTTGAAGGGGGGATTGGGTGGGTTTTAGAGTAGGGTTGGTTGTGTGGGTGGTGGGTTTTAATGTTGGGGGGGGGGTATTTGTATTTGTTTTTACAGGTAAAAGAGCTGATTACTTTGGGGCAATGCCCCGCAAAAGGCCCTTTTAAGGGCTATTTGTAATTTAGTGTAGGGTAGGGCTTTTTTTATTTTGGGGGGCTTTTTTATTTTGTTAGGGGGATTAGAGTAGGTGTAATTAGTTTAAAAATCTTGTAATTCTTTTATTATTTTCTGTAATTTAGTGTTTTTTTCCCGTAATTTAGATAATTTTTTAAAATTGTAATTAATTGTATTTTGTTTAGGGAATTTATTTAATTATAGTGTAGTGTTAGGTGTTATTGTAACATAGGTTAAATTTTATTTTACAGGTAAATTTGTCTTTATTTTAACTAGGTAGTTATTAAATAGTTAATAACTATTTAATAACTATTCTACATAGTTAAAATAAATACAAAGTTGCCTGTAAAATAAAAATAAACCCTAAGCTAGATACAATGTAACTATTAGTTATATTGTAGCTATCTTAGGGTTTATTTTATAGGTAAGTATTTAGTTTTAAATAGGAATAATTTATTGAATTGTATTAATTTTATTTAGATTTATTTAAATTATATTTAAGTTAGGGGGGGGTTAGGTTTAGGGTTAGACTTAGGCTTAGGGGTTAATACATTTAATATATTGGCGGCAACGTTGGGGGCGGAAGATTGGGGTTAATGTAGGTAGGTGTTGGCGATGTTAGGGCAGGCAGATTAGGGGTTAATAATATTTAAATAGTGTTTGTGAGGCGGGAGTGCAGTGGTTTAGAGGTTAATATGTTTATTATAGTGGCTGCGATGTCCGGTTTGGCAGATTAGGGGTTAAAATATTTATTTTAGTGTTTGCGATGTGGGAGGGCCTCAGTTTAGGGGTTAATAGGTAGTTTATGGGTGTTAGTGTACTTTTTAGCACTTTAGTTAAGAGTTTTATGCTACGGCTTTGTATTGTAAAACTCTTAACTACTGACTTTAAAATGCGGTATCAGTCTTGACAGGAGAGGGTCTACCGCTCACTTTTTAGCAGACTCGTAATACAGGCGCTATGCAAGTCCCATTGAAAAAATAGGATACACAATTGACGTAAGTGGATTTACCAGCAGGTGTTAAAAAGCAGCGTTGGCACCTCTCAACGCTGCTTTTTAACCCTAACACACAACTCGTAATATAGCCGTAAAAGTTTACATTTATTTCTTCAATATTTAAACAACTAATATGTTTTAAAAAATACATTTTGCACATTATTCTCAGGCTAATCTTTACTATGCATATATAATCTCATCTTGATTTTTTTTAGTGTTTTGTGTCCCTTTAATCATTGTTAAATCATCTGCAGAAATAATTTAAAGTCTTTTACCTTTACAATTACATTCAGCAGAATCACTATAGAGGTTATATCCCAGCTTGAGGTTTTTCTGCCCTAAATGCATAATTTTGCATTTAGCTTTCACTAACATGAAATTGCACTCACTTGCTTTAGTATTTTAGCAGAATAGCTTTCTGCTGAATAAAAAAAAAAAAAAAAAAAGCAAAATGTAACCTCTTCACTGCTGGATCTTTCTCCTGTACTGAAGCTGGGATTTTTAGACTTTTTGCTGAAAGGGTTGCCACCCAGTCTGTATTTTACTAACATGGTGGTATTTCTAAGGTTCAGGCCAAAATTGAAATTAAAGATACATATAGAAATAAATATGTTATCATTGTGAAACTTCTTGTGTGTTAAATCTAATTATAAATCAATGATCATTACAAATCAGTCCTAGCAGCTTTAGTTTCTAATTTATGCTATATAATATTTTTTTCAAGAAAAGGTGGCAACTCTATTCCTCCCCAACAAAAAATAATAAAAAATAAAGCAAATAAATGCCATCAACTGACTTTCACAAACACCACAATACAGTATTCTGTATTACTAGTTCCTTTTCTACATTTTATGCCTAGGAAATTGGGGCCGATCTTTCACGATTCAGATAGAGAATGCAATTTTAAGCAACTTCCTTATCTACTCCTATTATCAATTTGTCTTCTTTCACTTACTATCTTTATTTAAAAAGCAGCAATGCAAAGCTTAAGAGCCAGCCTTTTTGGTTCAGAACATGGTTTATATTTGCCTATTGGTTGGTTTGTCACCAATAGGCAAGCGTAACCCAGGTTATGAACCAAATATGTGCCAGCTCCTAATCTTCACATTCCTCCTACTTTTTAAATAAAGATAGCAAGAGACTGAAGAAAAAAAATAATAGGAGTAAATTAGAAAGTTGCTTAAAAATGCATGCTCTATCCAAATCATGATTATTATTATTTTTGGATTTAGTATGAATAGTGTTGCAGGTGTTCACTAGAATAATATATCTCAATTGCAGCCCATCTAATTTAATTCATTAGTGTCTATGCTAGCCATATTGAATTTCTTTCATTATTGTGTCTGCAAAGCTTCACAATATGCATATATTAAAACTAATTTAACTAAAAGGATCCAGCTATAGTTCAGACTACATCTGTCTACTGCTGAAATGCCTTATAGTCATTAAAGAAATAAAGTAAAACATATTAAGCAATGAATTCATGTTTAAAATCAATTTCAACCATGGATCTTCAGAACTAATTTGGCATGTGCAAATATTCAAGATTCATTATTAGCTAGATAAACAAATAACGAAAATAGCTGAGGTCTCAGCCGAATTTACTTCTTTACTACATTTAACTAAACCTGTTACTCTCTAACTCAAATGGACACCATACATTAGATTGTTTTGTGCATTAATGTTTTGTAAATAATCCATTATATAGCCCACCTGGGGGTGTTTTTGTAAAAATGTATAGTTTTGCTTATTTTTAATAACATTGTGCTGTTCTTCAGACTCCTAACCAAGCCCCAAAGTATCAGATGTAGACCCAGGTCTATTGATTCCTATTCCTGCTGCTATTGTTTCTGTAATCTGTATTTTCATATGCAAGGAAGGGGGAGTGTTTGCTTTTCCTGCTTTCTCAGCCCCTTTTAATGGGTGTCTACGCCTATCCTCATCAACAGTGCTAAATTGGAAGCTTCTAAGTAAGTTTATACTGGATTTTCATATCAGTATCTCTTCATATTCTTCTTTATAGTAGTGTCTATTAAATGCAGTTATATGAAATTTGATGTGTACTGTCCCTTTAAGATTGTTGTTGTTTTGATATTCTTTTCTTGTGGAAAATGCTTTTAGCTTCCACTTTATTAAATCCCTTCATATATCTGATGGTTTCTATCATTTCACCTCTTTCCCTTCTCTCCACTAAACTATATAAACTTAGATCATATAGTCTCTCTTCGTAAGTTTTATATTTTAGACCATTAACCAAGACAAATAAAGTATATTCTGTGGTACATAGTTAGCTTTCAACAGTATTTAGACCATAGACCTTAAAATAAATCTGGTTATGGGCCAGATTATGAGTGGAGCAAAAAGGGGTTTATTGCAGGTTTTTAAGCACGTCGGATTTACCGCTTGTTTTACAAGTTAAAAGTAAATGCAATCACTTGAACACATTCACAATTTACCCTAGAATGATTAACGTGTCCTCAGAGCTTTGGTTAACTGTTTCACAAAACAAAAAAGTGTCACAAAAAACATCGAAAATACATCAAAAAGTACAGTTACACTCATAATAACACAATTGAATCAAAAATATTTTTTAAAAAATGCACAAAAAAGTTATAAGGGCTCCAAAATATGAGGTCTTAGTTATTAGAAAAAAAGGCAGGCAAAGGGCTTTAACATAGAGATACATATACATCTCTAAGATATACAGTATGTGTGTACATATGTATATATGTATTTATATAAGTACATATCTATTTACAGATATATAAACACATAAATACACACACACATATATATATATATATATATATATATATATATATATATATATATATATATATATATATACTGTATGTGCACTGGAGTCATTTTCAGTTAAATAAAAGAAAACATGTAAAAGCATTTTTATGTAATATTCATATTTAATAAAGTGTTATACTGTGTATTTACTGTAAATATTTCATATCCCAATGTTCTTCACATAAGGGAATATGTTCTATGTATTTATAAATAAATATTCTTTTATATACAGTACAGTGCAAAAGTCTTAGGCCACAATTAGATTTATTGTTTTAGCAATGGTCTAATGACCATATCATTATTTATCCTCTCCAAGACATTAAGGTTTCAAGGCTGACATTTGGCAACTCGAACCCTCAGCTCCCTCCACAGATTTTCTATGGGATTAAGGTCTGGAGACTGGCTAGGCAACTCCAGGACCTTAATGTGCTTCTTCTTGAGCCACTCCTTTGTTGTCTTGGCCATCTGTTTTGGGTCATTGTTATGCTGGAATACCCACCCACAACCCATTTTCGTCGCCCTGGCTAAGGGAAGTAGGTTCTCACTCAAGATTTGACGGTACATGGGCCTGCCCATCATCCCTTTGATGCAGTGAAGTTGTCCTGTACCCTTAGCAGAAAACACCCCCAAAGCATAATATTTCCACCTCCATGTTTGATGGTGAAGATTGTGTTCTTGGGGTCATAGGCAGCATTCCTCCTCCTCCAAACATGGTGAGTTGAGTTGATGCCAAAGAGCTTGATTTTGGTCTCATCTGACCACAACACTTTCACCCAGTTTTCCTCTGAATCATTCAGGTGTTCATTGCCAAACTTTAGATGGACCTGTACATGTGCTTTCTTGAGCAGGGGGACCTTAAGGGTGCTGCAGGATTTCAGTCCTTCACAGCGTAGTGTGTTACTAATTGTTTTCTTGATGGCTATGGTCCCAGCGGTTTTGAGATCATTGACAAGATCATACCATGTAGTTCTGGTCTGATTCCTCACCATTCTCATGATCATTGAAAATCCACAAGGTGAGATCTTGCATGGAGCCCCAGACCGAGGGAGATTGACAGTTATTTTGTGTTTCTTCCATTTGCGAATAATCGCACCAACTGTTGTCACCTTCTTACTAAGCTGCTTGGCGATGGTCTTGTAGCCTATTCCAGCCTTATGTAGGACTACAATCATGTCCCTGACATCCTTGGACAGCTCTTTGGTCTTAACCATGGTGGAGAGTTTGGAATCTGATTGATTTATTGCTTCTGTGGACAGGTGTCTTTTATACAGGTAACAATCTGAGATTAGGAGCACTCCCTTCAAGAGAGTCATCCTAAACTCAGCTTGCTATTTGTATAAAAGACAACTGGGGGCCAGACATCTTGCTGATTAATAGGGTATCAAATACTTATTTCACTCATTAAAATGCAAATCAATTTATTACTTTTTTGAAATGCGTTTTTCTGGATTTTGTTGTTGTTATTCTGTCTCTCACCGACCATTAAAATTATAGACTGATCATTTCTTTGTCAGTGGGCAAACGTACAAAATCAGCAGGGGATCAAATAATTTTTTCCCTCACTGTATATGTATACATATTTTTAATATTTTCATGTTGTGTATGCGTATATTACAGTATGCGATCATGTTTGCGCACATTACAGTATGCGATCATGTTTGCACATATTACAGTATGCGCTCGGGTATGTACATATCACAAACAAACATGTTAAAGAACATTGGAAGATGAAATCTTCATAATTACATGGCGGGTTTGCTCTAATGAGAATATGTCATGGTGTTTGTATTTTTTCCTCCATTGACTTCTATGGGGAAATACGTAAATTCAGATTTTTGCGCTAGTCGGGTTACTACAAAGACTTGCTTTAATGCAGCATTTTTTTGTGTTGAAATAATAAAAAAATGTTATTCCAGCTTCTAACTGGTGTTGTTATCATTCTATTTGTTGAATTTAAAGATTATCACTTTGAAAATGACTAAACATGAACGTCACACACTGTAATAAGTTATATAAAATAGAATACTTGAATAAAAATTCTAATAAAACTGAAAAATCAATGCCTTATTCATTTCCCACAATACTTTGCATTTTAAGGACTCATTTCAAGGGCATTTGTTCATATTCCAATAAGAAACTAACAATATTGCTTTTTATCGTATTATTTTCTTTCCATGGGGGATTGTACAAAACATTATGTTTAGAAAATGTTTCTTCCTGTGCTTTTTATTTAAATAGAAACCCCCATGCGTTTGATTAGAAGTAGGAATTCAATGAACAATAATGGTTTCCACATAAATATGGTTTAATGCGTGAAAGAATTGAATTATTTTGCAGAACAATTGAGCTCTTGATGTTCCCTGGAGACTATAGAGTGTATGTAGCAAAGGGCATTTTGTATTAGTTTTTTGCATGACACTGGGTTTATACCATCTATTTTTGTGAGTTTGAGTCAATCATTTTTATCTCTGTGAGCTTCAGTCACAAACTTCTAATTTGAAACACCACAAGGAAGAGAGTCGATGTGCCTATAATGTGCTTTATATAAACTTCTGTGTAATATGCAAGAGTTGCAAAAAAATATTCCCATTAGGGGAAAAGGTTTAGCTTGCGCTTTTTTTGTGCAAAAATGGCCCAGATTAAGTGGAGCGTTATTGATAGCACAGGGTGCGCTAAGATTAGAGCGTAATCTGGTATTATAAATCCATGGTAAAACAAAATTATTAGAGAATATTTAGTGTGGCTGACATCCCTTTAGCCTTAGAAGTTATGAGCTATTGTATTTGTTCCAGTGCAACACAAAATAGTGCTAAAAAGTTACTGCATCTTCAGACCTGATTTAAAGTGTTTGGTCTAGAATAGAATTATCACAAAGCATATTAAAATAAAGTATTACACACATACACACACATATTATATCAAAATAACATATATATATCAAAATAACAAGAGTATTGCATTGAGCAATGATACTTTATTATTGGACTAACTATACATTTATAAGTTGACAAGCTTTCGGAAGAGTTCCTTCCTTTATCAAGTCTGAAGCAATACTTCAGACTTGATAAAGGAAGGAACTCTTCCGAAAGCTTGTCAACTTATAAATTTATAGTTAGTCCAATAAAAAAAGTATCATTGCTCAATGCAATACTCTTGTTATTTTGATATATATATGTTATTTTGATATAATATGTGTGTGTAATACTTTATTTTAATATGCTTTTTATTTTGATATCTAAATCTCTGGACTAACACGGCTACTCCAATCAACGTGTAGATATATATATATATATATATATATATATATATATATATATATATATATATATATAATCGATGCACTGCAAGCTTGGTGTTCACATTACAAGCCCAAAATCATTGTGATCTCTGAATCGTGGCTCTGAATCGTGGCTAACCGCAAAAATACCTGACTCTGACATTGCAATACATGGGTATTCATGCCATAGAAATGATATAGCAAAGAGAGGAGGCGGCATTGTAATTTATGCTGACATTTCCATAAAGTACACCCCCTTACAAAAATATAGCTCTTCTGCCACCTTTGATTTCCTTTCTGGCAAAATTGAGATCCCCTGCAGTAAATAAATCATTGTTGCAGGAATATACCGCCCACCTAGCTCCCCTGTGCATTCCATTTCTGACATAGCATATCTCCTTAGTGAAACCATAACTCAAAACCCAAAAAGTGAAATTTTGGTTTTTGGAGATTTTAATATTGATTGGCTGAAGCCAAAAAATAATAGTTGTCGCTCGCTGTTTAAATCTTTGCAGCTAACGCAATTAATCTCCTCACCAACTCGCATAAACATCAAAAGCCATAATCACACCCTGCTCGACTGGATTCTCTCCACTTCTCCCGACCGAATCCAGGAGGCAGGTGTTCTCCCTAACAATTTCAGTGATCACTGCTTAGTGTACTGCATGCGCAAAATAAAGGCAACTAAATCTTCTCCCAAGGTTAAAATCACCAGATTCTTCAAAAAATTTAATCTTCAATCTTTTCTAAGTGACATCCAGAACCTACCCTGGCACAGATTAAACGTAATCCCTGATCTAGACTCTGCAGTTGAATTCTTTCAGTCTGAACTCCTACAAGTTTGGAATTTACATGCCCCGCTGCGTAAGGTGAGAGTAAAAGGAGCACACCTGAATTGGATCACAGCTGACCTCATTCAAATGTTCCAGTTTCGGGATTCATTGTGGTCAAAATTCAAACATACAGGCTCTATGAACGATCACTGTGTATATAGAAAATGGCGAAATATATGCTCTAAACAAGCAAAATTGGCCAAGGCCCAATATTTCTGTGAAAATCTGAACAATAACATATTAAACCCTAGAAAGATTTGGAAACTCATAAATAACTTACAAAATCTTCCAATCCACTCCCAACCCCCCACTGTCACTGTGGACAACCATACTCTGCAACTCCCCTTAGAAGTAGCAAATGCCTTTAATAGTTATTTTGTCGGATGCTCCACCACCCTGATTGACAAACTAATAAATGACACACATCCTGAAACTACAAATGTGGATCAGGCCCCACTAAATCAGCAAAGACCCAATATAGAGAAGTTCAATTTTAGACCTGTACCCATCAATGTCGTTAAGAAACACCTTAATAATTTAAAAATGAAAAACCAGTCTGGACCTGATCAAATCCCAGCAATGCTGTTGAAGCTCAGTGCGCCGGCAATTGCTAAACCGGTCACAACCCTAATTAACGAATCCTTGGTGTCTGGATACATACCCAAACTTTGGAAAACTGCAAGAGTAGTGCCTATCCATAAAAGTGGGGAGTTAACCTTGGTTTCTAATTATCGCCCTATATCTTTGCACCCAGTATTGTCAAAAATCTTAGAAAAATGCATCCTTACGCAATTATGTGAGTATTACCAACAATCTAACTATCTGACCCTTGATCAATCAGGTTTTCGCCCAAATCACTCCACTACAACTGCCCTCCTAAAAGTTTGCAACGACATACAAATTGGCATGGAACAAGGAGACCTAACTGGAACTATTTTCCTTGATTTTGCAAAGGCCTTTGACACAGTGGACCACGACATACTACTGCTCAAACTAAAAAATCTCTGGTATTGCTGATCGTCCGTTAACCTGGTTTCGATCATATGTATCGGATCGATCACAATATGTCTCCATTTCTGACAGCGACTCCCTCCCTCTCCCAGTCACGTGTGGTGTACCCCAAGGTTCCATTCTCGGCCCCCTACTATTCACATTATTTATAAATGATCTACATAATGTCTGCAAATCATCAACTGTACACATGTACGCAGATGACACAGTAATCTATGCAAACAATTCCGATCTGTCACAGCTTGAAGCAGTGCTGCAAGACCAGTTCACAGAGGTAGAAAAGTGGATCTCAAAAAACAAACTCTTCCTAAACACTGTCAAAACTGTCACAATGATCTTTGGAACGGGACGTAAATTACACAAATTACAAAATTCCCATCTTCGCATCAAAACAAAATCCAATTGCACGCTGACCACAGTCCACTCTTTTAAATACTTGGGTATGTTATTAGACCCCAATCTATCTTTTGGCCTCCACATAGAAAAACTTGCATCTAAACTTTATCCAAAACTAGGTGCCCTGTACAGAAACAAATCCTGCCTCAGCCCTACAGTTAAGGAAAAGATTGTACAGCAAATGTTGATGCTTATCATGGATTATGGGGACGTAGTATATGCACCTGCACCGCAAACTCATCTTAATAAACTTATGGAATGACCTCCCTCACACTTTAAAAACTTCCCCAAGCCTAATATGCTTTAAGAGATCCCTCTCTACATATCTCAAAACAGAATGTGCCTGTCATGGTTGATTAAATGTCCTACCAGTTCTACGTTAAATGTTTGCATATATTGTGTATTATTATTGTTTTTGTATTTTATTGCACACTATTGTATCAATGCAATGTTTTGTGGTCCCAGGACATACTTGAAAACGAGAAAAATCTCAATGTATCCTTCCTGGTAAAATATTTTATAAATAAATAAAATAAATAAATAAATATATGACACAAACTTGAGATTGTGAACAGCACCAAATAATTTTAAGGAGGGCATGGAGTTAAGGGCCAGTCAAAACCTTACAGCATACATATGAAAAAAGGAGTACTCTAGCCCAATTGCAATCTTAAAAGGGACCTTTATTGGTACATATGGTTCAAAGTACAAAAGAAAAGCAATGTTTTGGACCTACATTAGATCCTTAATCACGATTAAGGACATTTAGGCAAGTATCCCTGCTTGCTTTATCCCAGAAGTGCTTTGTATACATTGTTACAAATGGATCAGAGGATTTTGGGTAAGATATACAAAATAGATACACAATATTACTTTGTTTAATCACAGTGATACCCTTTATGGGATAGGTGCAGCAAAAACAAAACCACTGCTGGTCAGCTTTTTCAAGCTTATTAACTCTCATTAGCAGAATATTGATTTGCTGCTCATTTCCAGGGCAAAAGTAATATTCATTTAAGATATGGTAAAAATAAAATTGTGAGATTATAATCCTTCATTTCATAAAATAAGAGCCATAGAATTATTGCATAGGGAATTAGCACATCTAGGCAAGTATCCTCCCTTGTTTTTCCCCAGAAGTACTCTGTATACATTGTTAACAATGCACCAAAGGGTACTGGGTAATATATTCAAATTAGATGTACAGTAGCTCATGCATTTTGCTTCTAGTACAGTCTTTACCAACAGTGATCCCCTTATGGGGTAGGTGCAGTACAAACAAAACAAAAAACATAATTTATGTAAGAACTTACCTGATAAATTAATTTCTTTCATATTAGCAAGAGTCCATGAGCTAGTGACGTATGGGATATACATTCCTACCAGGAGGGGCAAAGTTTCCCAAACCTCAAAATGCCTATAAATACACCCCTCACCACAACCACAAATCAGTTTAACGCATAGCCAAGAAGTGGGGTGATAAGAAAAAAGTGCAAAAGCATAAAAAATAAGGAATTGGAATAATTGTGCTTTATACAAAAAAATCATAACCACCACAAAAAGGGTGGGCCTCATGGACTCTTGCTAATATGAAAGAAATTAATTTATCAGGTAAGTTCTTACATAAATTATGTTTTCTTTCATGTAATTAGCAAGAGTCCATGAGCTAGTGACGTATGGGATAATGACTACCCAAGATGTGGATCTTCCACGCAAGAGTCACTAGAGAGGGAGGGATAAAATAAAGACAGCCAATTCCGCTGAAAATAATCCACACCCAAAATAAAGTTTAAATCTTATAATGAAAAAAACTGAAATTATAAGCAGAAGAATCAAACTGAAACAGCTGCCTGAAGTACTTTTCTACCAAAAACTGCTTCAGAAGAAGAAAACACATCAAAATGGTAGAATTTAGTAAAAGTATGCAAAGAAGACCAAGTTGCTGCTTTACAAATCTGATCAACCGAAGCTTCATTCCTAAACGCCCAGGAAGTAGAAACTGACCTAGTAGAATGAGCTGTAATCCTCTGAGGCGGAGTTTTACCCGACTCGACATAGGCATGATGAATTAAAGATTTAAACCAAGATGACAAAGAAATGGCAGAGGCCTTCTGACCTTTCCTAGAACCGGAAAAGATAACAAATAGACTAGAAGTCTTTCGGAAATTCTTAGTAGCTTCAACATAATATTTCAAAGCTCTAACTACATCCAAAGAATGCAATGATTTCTCCTTAGAATTCTGGATTAGGACATAATGAAGGAACCACAATTTCTCTACTAATGTTGTTAGAATTCACAACCTTAGGTAAAAATTTAAAAGAAGTTTGCAACACCGCCTTATCCTGATGAAAAATCAGAAAAGGAGACTCACAAGAAAGAGCAGATAATTCAGAAACTCTTCTAGCAGAAGAGATGGCCAAAAGAAACAAAACTTTCCAAGAAAGTAATTTAATGTCCAATGAATGCATAGGTTCAAACGGAGGAGCTTGAAGAGCCCCCAGAACCAAATTCAAACTCCAAGGAGGAGAAATTGACTTAATGACAGGTTTTATACGAACCAAAGCTTGTACAAAACAATGAATATCAGGATGATTAGCAATCTTTCTGTGAAAAAGAACAGAAAGAGCAGAGATTTGTCCTTTCAAGGAACTTGCAGACAAACCTTTATCCAAACCATCCTGAAGAAACTGTAAAATTCTCAGAATTCTAAAAGAATGCCAGGAAAAATGATGAGAAAGACACCAAGAAATGTAAGTCTTCCAGACTCTATAATATATCTTCCTAGATACAGATTTAGGAGCCTGTAACATAGTATTAATCACAGAGTCAGAGAAACCTCTTTGACTAAGAATCAAGCGTTCAATCTCCATACCTTTAAATTTAAGGATTTGAGATCCTGATGGAAAAAAGGACCTTGTGACAGAAGGTCTGGTCTTAACGGAAGAGTCCACGGTTGGCAAGAGGCCATCCGGACAAGATCCGCATACCAAAACCTGTGAGGCCATGCTGGAGCCACCAGCAGAACAAACGAGCATTCCTTCAGAATCTTGGAGATTACTCTTGGAAGAAGAACTAGAGGCGGAAAGATATAGGCAGGATGATACTTCCAAGGAAGTGACAATGCATCCACTGCTTCCGCCTGAGGATCCCTGGATCTGGACAGATACCTGGGAAGTTTCTTGTTTAGATGAGAAGCCATCAGATCTATTTCTGGAAGTCCCCACATTTGAACAATCTGAAGAAATACCTCTGGGTGAAGAGACCATTCGCCCGGATGTAACGTTTGGCGACTGAGATAATCCGCTTCCCAATTGTCTATACCTGGGATATGAACCACAGAAACTAGACAGGAGCTGGATTCCGCCCATACCAGTATTCAAGATACTTCTTTCATAGCCAGAGTACTGTGAGTCCCTTCTTGATGATTGATGTATGCCACAGTTGTGACATTGTCTGTCTGAAAACAAATGAACGATTCTCTCTTTAGAAGAGGCCATGACTGAAGAGCTCTGAAAATTGCACGTTCCAAAATATTGATTGGTAATCTCACCTCCTGAGATTCCCAAACCCCTTGTGCTGTCAGAGACCCCCAAACAGCTCCCCAACCTGTCAGACTTGCATCTGTTGAAATTACAGTCCAGGTCGGAAGAACAAAAGAAGCCCCCTGAACTAAACGATGGTGATCTGTCCACCACATCAGAGAGTGTCATACAATCGGTTTTAAAGATATTAATTGAGATATCTTTGTGTAATCCCTGCACCACTGGTTCAGCATACAGAGCTGAAGAGGTCGCATGTGAAAATGAGCAAAGGGGATCGCTTCCGATGCAGCAGTCATAAGACCTAGAATTTCCATGCATAAGGCTACCGAAGGGAATGATTGAGATTGAAGATTTCGACAAGCTGAGATCAATTTTAGACGTCTCTTGTCTGTCAGAGACAGAGTCATGGACACTGAATCTATCTGGAAACCTAAAAAGGTTACCCTTGTCTGAGGAATCAATTAACTTTTCGGTAAATTGATCCTCCAACCATGATCTTGAAGAAACAACACAAGTCAATTCGTATGAGATTCTGCTAAATGTGAAGACTGAGCAAGTACCAAGGTATCGTCCAAATAAGGAAATACCACAATACCCTGTTCTCTGATTACAGACAGAAGGGCACCGAGAACCTTTGTAAAAATTCTTGGAGCTGTTGCTAGGCCAAACGGCAGAGCCACAAACTGGTAATGCTTGTCTAAGAAAGAGAATCTCAGAAACTGATAGTGATCTGGATGAATCAGAATATGCAGATATGCATCCTGTAAATCTATTGTGGACATATAATGCCCTTGCTGAACAAAAGGCAGGATAGTCCTTATAGTTACCATTTTGAATGTTGCTATCCTTACATAACGATTCAATATTTTTAGATCCAGAACTGGTCTGAAGGAATTCTCCTTCTTTGGTTACAATGAAGAGATTTGAATAAAACCCCAGCCCCTGTTCCAGAACTGGAACTGGCATAATTACTCCAGCCAACTCTAGATCTGAAACACATTTCAGAAATGCTTGAGCTTTCGCTGGATTTACTGGGACACGGGATAGAAAAAATCTCTTTGCAGGAGGCCTTATTTTGAAGCCAATTCTGTACCCTTCTGAAACAATGTTCTGAATCCAAAGATTGTGAATTGAATTGATCCAAATTTCTTTGAAAAAACGTAATCTGCCCCCTACCAGCTGGGCTGGAATGAGGGCCGTACCTTCATGTGGACTTGGGAGCTGGCTTTGGTTTTCTAAAAGGCTTGGATTTATTCCAGACTGGAGATGGTTTCCAAACTGATACCGCTCCTATGGGTGAAGGATCAGGCTTTTGTTCCTTATTGTGACGAAAGGAACGAAAACGATTATTAGACCTAAATTTACCTTTAGATTTTTTATCCTGGGGTAAAAAAGTTCCTTTCCCTCCAGTAACAGTTGAGATAATAGAATCCAACTGAGAACCAAATAATTTATTACCCTGGAAAGAAAGGGAAAGCAAAGTTGACTTAGAAGACATATCAGCATTCCAAGTTTTAAGCCATAAAGCTCTTCTAGCTAAAATAGCTAGAGACATATACCTGACATCAACTCTAATGATATCAAAGATGGCATCACAAAGAAGATTAACAATGCTATGAGAATTATGATCTGTTACTTGTTGCGCTAAAGCTTCTAACCAAAAAGTTGAAGCTGCAGCAACATCCGCTAAAGATATAGCTGGTCTAAGAAGATTACCTGAACATAAGTAAGCTTTTCTTAGAAAGGATTCAATCTTTCTATCTAAAGGATCCTTAAAGGAAGTACTATCTGCCGTAGGAATAGTAGTACGTTTAGCAAGAGTAGAGATAGCCCCATCAACTTTAGGGATTTTGTCCCAAAACTCTAATCTGTCAGCTGGCACAGGATATAATTGCTTAAAACTTTTAGAAGGAGTAAATGAATCACCCAAATTATTCCATTCCCTGGAGATTACTTCAGAAATAGCATCAGGGACAGGAAAAACTTCTGGAATAACTACAGGAGATTTAAAAACCTTATTTAAACGTTTAGATTTAGTATCAAGAGGACCAGAATCCTCTATTTCTAATGCAATTAAGACTTCTTTAAGTAAAGAACGGATAAATTCCATTTTGAATAAATATGAAGATTTATCAGCATCAACCTCTGAGACAGAATCCTCTGAACCAGAGGAACCATTATCAGAATCAGAATGATGATGTTCATTTAAAAATTCATTTGAAAAATGAGAAGTTTTAAAAGACCTTTTACGTTTACTAGAAGGAGGAATAACAGACATGGCGTTCTTAATGGATTTAGAAACAAAATCTCTTATGTTAACAGGAACACTCTGAGAATTAGATGTTGACGGAACAGCAACAGGTAATGTAACATTAGTAAAGGAAATATTATCTGCATTAACAAGTTTGTCATGACATTCATTACAAACAACAGCTGGAGGAACAGATACCACAAGTTTACAGCAGATACACTTAACTTTGGTCGATCCAGTACCAGGCAGCGTTTTTCCAGAAGTATCTTCTGACTCAGTGTCAATCTGGGACATCTTGCAATATGTAATAGAAAAAACAACATATACAGCAAAATTGATCAAATTCCTTAAATGACAGTTTCAGGAATGGGAAAAAATGCCAGTGAACAAGCTTCTAGCAACCAGAAGCAATAAATAATGAGACTTAAATAATGTGGAGACAATAGTGACGCCCATATTTTTTAGCGCCAAAAAAGACGCCCACATTATTTGGCGCCTAAATGCTTTTGGCGCCAAAAATGACGCCACATCCGGAACGCCGACACTTTTGGCGCAAACAACGTCAAAAATGACACAACTTCCGGCGACACGTATGACGCCGGAAACAGAAAAAAAATTTTGCGCCAAAAAAGTCCGCGCCAAGAATGACGCAATAAAATTAAGCATTTTCAGCCCCCGCGAGCCTAACAGCCCACAGGGAAAAAAGTCAAATTTTAAGGTAAGAAAAAAATTGATTGATTCATATGCATTATCCCAAATATGAAACTGACTGTCTGAAATAAGGAACATTGAACATTCTGAGTCAAGGCAAATAAATGTTTGAATACATATATTTAGAACTTTATATAAAAGTGCCCAACCATAGCTTAGAGTGTCACAGAAAATAAGACTTACTTACCCCAGGACACTCATCTACATGTAGTAGAAAGCCAAACCAGTACTGAAACGTGAATCAGTAGAGGTAAAGGTATATATAAGAGTATATCGTCGATCTGAAAAGGGAGGTAAGAGATGAATCTCTATGACCGATAACAGAGAACCTATGAAATAGACCCCGTAGAAGGAGATCATTGAATTCAAATAGGCAATTACTCTCCTCACATCCCTCTGACATTCACTGCACGCTGAGAGGAAAACCGGGCTCCAACCTGCTGAGGAGCGCATATCAACGTAGAATCTAGCACAAACTTACTTCACCACCTCCATAGGAGGCAAAGTTTGTAAAACTGATTTGTGGGTGTGGTGAGGGGTGTATTTATAGGCATTTTGAGGATTGGGAAACTTTGCCCCTCCTGGTAGGAATGTATATCCCATACGTCACTAGCTCATGGACTCTTGCTAATTACATGAAAGAAACAGCTGTTTCTAGCTTATTAACTCTAATCAGCAAAATATAGGTTTGATTTGCTGCTATTTGAAGCTCATTTCCAGGGCAAAAGCAATATTCAGTCCAGAAGTGGCTTTGATTTTGCTGCACGTACCCCATATGTGTAAATATTAGTATGCGTGTATGTATACATGTGTATGCATGTGTACACATGTTACAAAAGTAATTTTTTATTGCTAGTTTAGGGTGCACTAACACCTGCATGTCATGTGTGCTAAATCCCTTACATGATATACTTCTACAAGGGCATGCAGTAAAATTCAGAGGGTGTGCTAAGCAGAGCGATTGCTAAGCCGATGGTGCACAATTAGTAGAGTTCTTCCTGTAGTTCTGTGCTATACTAATAAATCGACAGTCTACTACAGAATTTTGTTTAAAAAAATAGAAAATCCCTTTATTACCCATTCCCCAGTTTTGCATAACCAACAGTTATATTAAAATACTTCTTACCTCTGTGATTACCTTGTATCTAAGCCTCTGCAAACTACCCCCTTATTTCAATAATTTTGACAAGCTTGCTTTTTAGCCAATCAGTGGGTGAGCACAATGGTATCTATATGACACAGGAGTGAACACAATGTTATCTATATAGCACACATTAACTAGTGCTGTCTAGCAGCAAAAAACTATTAAAGTGCACTGAGATAAGAAGCGGCCTTCAAGGGCTTATAAATTAGCATATGAGCCTACCTTGGTTTAGCTTTCAACAAAGAATACCAAGAGAACAAAGCAAATTTCATGATAAAAGTAAACTGGAAAGCTGTTTAAAATGTGATACCTTCGGGCCGATTTAACATGCTGCGAATGCTGCAGTTTCTGCGCGAGCCATCGGGCTCGCCTGAAACACAAGTTAAGAAGAAGCAGCAGTCTTAAGACCACTGCACCTTAACTTATCTGCGACCTCTGAGGTCGCGGACAGCAATCATCCTGATCAGATACAATCTGGATTATTTACACCCCCTACTAGCGGACAATTGGACCGTGAATCTGCAGTTGGCGTAATTGCACAAGCATTTCACTAGAAATGCTTGTGGAATGTTAAATGCCGACAGAGTATGCTGTCAGCATTTAGCGATGTCGGGCGAACATGATCTGCTACAGCGGATCATGTCCGCTCGCATTATAATAAATCGGCACCCCTATCTGAATAATGAAAGTTTAATTTTGACTTGACTGTCCCTTTAAGTTTTTGTCCCATTAAGCTTATTTTATATATGTATTATATATATATATATATATATATATTAACTTTTAAAGGGACCTTAAACTGCTGAGTACCACTACGGTTAATAATCATATTGCTATTGTTTTCCCTTTTGTGCCTACAGCTATTTTTACCACTATTCTCTTATTTTAACCCTTTTAAAGTGCTGATAAAGAGAGCTGTAACATTTTACTGATGCATTTCACTATATTATTTCTGAGAGATTTTTATGTATCTTTTAAACCTTTTTTTTAAAAAAAATTGGCAAAATGTAAAGTTTATACTTTCTATTGCGTGAGCGAATTCAAATTGGAAGGTACATCGCTAATCTGTGGAAGCACACAGCTTCTGCCACAGAAAAAACAATGTGTGTGTAAAAAGATGGCGGCATCCAGTGTAGAGATGCAGAGTTTTATCATGTGGCTTCTGTGATAGGTTTAAATAGGAGAGCATGTTTAAAGAGAGATGCAGGTACAGGAGGAAGACTAATAACTCGCTGAGTACCCATAAGCTTAATGTCCCTTTAAATAAAATACTGCACTATAAATGATATGCATACAAAATAAAGTGTTAAAAGCATTCAGAACTGTCCCTTTGTTAGAACAAATAACATTGTGCTCACTCCTGTGGAGTTATTTATCTATATGGCACACATGAATTAATGCTGTCTAGCTGTGAAAAACTGTCAAAATGCACTGAGATAAGAGGAGACCTTCAAGCCAGTAATTTAATCTCAAACTCACAAGGCTTTTTAAAATATGTCTTGCAATTTCTCATCCACCCATAGTCAATGCATATAAATAATTTAGAAAAAAGAAAGCCTTGGAGACGGAATAATTTCTTATGGATCTTTTTAAGAATATTATTATTATTATTATTATTATATCTTCTCTTTACCCTGCTGCAAAACCACTCCATAGGGTAGATTTAACAAGCAGCTGATGATGCTTCTTTCTATGCCCAAAGTTCCGGCTCATCAGAAACATAAGTTAAGAAGCAGCGGGCATAAGACAGCTGCTCCTAACTTGTCCGCCACCACTGCAATCATCCCTATCCGATACGATCGGGATGATTGACACCCTCTGCTAGCAGCCAATAGGCTGCAAATGTGGAGGGGGTGGCATTGCACAAGCATTTCACAAGAAATGCTTGTGCAATGTTAAATGCTGATATTTAGCGATGTCGGGAGGGAATGATTTGCTACAGCAAATCAAGTCCGCCCGGCAGTTGTTAAATCTACCCCAATGAACCTACTACCCTCTATGAAGCAGTTCCTCAATGTATGCAGTCCTCCCATAGAATGACTTTTCATTCAAGAATTTTACTTTTGACCCTTTATTGATAAGAAATGTATCACACCTCTTTCTCTGTGCTGTCGTTATTTATTAGGCATGTTCTTGATTTTGTCAGTCTTGGAGGTAAATTAGGTCATTAGGAGTTATTTTGTTTTTCAAGCGAATTGTATTACAGACTTCTTAAACCATACTCTGGGCCCAAAAGGCTCCAATACTATATTTCATTATTTTTCCTTTAAATAAACCTATGCTACTTAGAGACAGTGGAATTATTTTATTTATCCATTTATTTTATTTGGAAAAAAAAACGACAATTGCAAAAAGCTGAAATTAGAATATTGCGTGCATGTCTATGCATTCCCCCATAGAAGTAAAAAAAAGTGGAGGAAATACCTAACACCCTTCTCTCGTGCAAACCCAACCGCATATTCTCATGTGTGCTACTCCGATATGAAAATATTGATATTTCATTTTCCAATGTTCTTCACATAGCAGAATATGTTCTATTTATTCATAAATACATAGTTCTACATATATCTGATGTTTTTTGGTACAATATATATTTATATCTATATATATTTAGATGATTTTATATATATATATATGTATAAATATATATAAAAAATACAAAGGGAATGGTAAAATTGCACTTTAACAATAATAATAATAATAATAAGCCTCCATAAAGGTTTTCGATTCCACTCAATCCACTTAGTACTCAAAGTGTCCTTATACAAACAAACAGTGAAGTATATATCTCTTTCGTCGTTCAGGTAATATGCGGTGGTACACGGTCAGAGTTCAGTAGCACTAAAGCAGTTTATAGCTGTAATAACTCACCGCTCCAGACAAACTTGAGGCTGCGTTCCGGCCAGTACAGAAGCAGTGTCCGTGTTTACTTCTCTGCAGCTAACTTTCGGCGTCCTGTGTAGATCCTAACTCTGAGACCCGACTGGTTCCGGTCACATGGTGCGCTCAAAGCGCCTCAGCCAATAGGATCCTTATGCCTGCCAGGAGGCTCCAGGTGAATAACGCTGGGGGAAAAAAACACTCATCCGAGGGCAGAAGGGGGAGTGGAAAAGAGGCTAGCTTCTCCTCAAGCTGGGGAAATGCTGGTAAATAAAGCCAAAAAGGAAGGAAGTGTCCAGGCTGAGTAAAAATAAAACTTCCTTTATTCAAATTCCACTTGGGATAAAAACAAATGCATGGGGGTCCAGCACAAACAAAGTGAACAAATACTCAGCTAACGGTGAAACATGCTAGCTGAGTATTTGTTCACTTTGTTTGTGCTGGACCCCCATGCATTTGTTTTTATCCCAAGTGGAATTTGAATAAAGGACGTTTTATTTTTACTCAGCCTGGACACTTCTTTCCTTTTTGGCTATAAATATATATATAGATTTATTTAGGAATATCTATAAATACTTATTCTGTTACGTGCAGAACATTGGAATATCAAATATTTACAGTAAATGTATACTATAACACTTTATTAAATATGAATATTGCATAAATAAACAAGGACAAGAAAAAGAGAAGCGCAAGAAACCGGATCTCTGTGCAGCGTTAAAAACACCTTTTAATATGCCCCTAACACAAAATTAAAAACTCACAAGATATCACTGTATGTGTAGTTCCGTCCGTATCCAAGGTATCCAGAGACTCCACAGATGGATTTAGTTTGTTATAGTTTGCAGTCCAAACCAAATTTAGACCAAATGATTGTCTTGAGGAGAGGTAACTCTCGGCTCTACCGCACCCTGTATGGTTTGTTAGGTACGGAAGCCTCACTGGGACCTATTTCCTCCTATAGTGGATATACCGCTTAACAACTGATTGTTACTATCGCTTGTCCTTTGATTTTTATATAATTTGTTATATTTATATAACTTGTGCCTATTGCATAAATATATTTACCCATAGATAGAGAGTTTCTAATAGAGGAGTAGCGCTGAGTATTTGTTGCTTTTATATATTGCATAAATAAAAATGAATATTGCATAAAAATGCTTTTATATATTTTCATCTACTTTCACTTATAAATATGTCTATATATGTGTACATATGTTTTTATGTGTATATGTCTGTAAATACATATAAACGCAAACATAAATACATATGTACACATAAATAGACATGTATGTAGTAAATGTATGTAGTTTCATGTTGAAGCCGTTTACAGTCTTTTTTCCTAACACCTAACACATCATATCTTTGGACCCTTATAAGTGTTATTATGAGTGTAACTATACTTTGTACTGTATTTTTTATGTGTTTTATGGAACTATTTGTTTCACAAAATAGTTAATCAGAGCGCTGATGTAATCATTCTAGCTTAAAGTGAAAGCCAATCATAGCGTTTTTGAAATGCTAGGGTTGACTGTTGAAACAAATAAAGGGCATTTTCATTCATGGAGTATAAGATACTTCATGCAGAAAGTGCCTTTATTCGTTTCATCCGTTCGCCGTTCTTAGCTGCTACAGCAGCCCTTTATTTGTTTCAACAGTCAACCCTAGCATTTCAAAAACGCTATGGTTGACTTTCACTTTAGATTCCGATTACTCTCAAGCAATTTCGTTTACTTTCAACTCACAACACGAGTGATAACCCTGAATGAGCGCAAACACCCGCAAATATACAAGCTGTATTGAATATTGCCAAAATGACATAAGGTATTTTCGTCTACTCTGTCCCATTTTACAGATACAAATATAAAATATTCCAAAATCCAAACTATTTCAAAAGCCAAACCTTTTTCCGGTCTCAAGCCGTTTGAATAACGGGGTTTGCACCTATATTTATTTTGTAGCATCACCTATGGTAACTCGCACTTGTTTGCATAAGCTGATGTTGGTAACATACCTAAAGTAATAATTTTGTTGAAAACCGCATATATTTATTTGTGTGACTATCTCTACTTTGCTGCTTATTGCAACTATTAGAGACAAGTGTCAAGCTGAATCCATAGCTAGGTTCTAGTGCTAATTGTCTTGTCAAGCTGTCATTGTTAGTACTTCTTACTAGTTTCTGGTTCCTACAACTGACAGGCAATGCAGCGATACAATCTAGTTTTTAAACTTGCGTCTCTAGAGAGATTATACTAATGTGACCTACTTCTCCAGGGAGTGCAAACCGAGGCAGTTGTTAGGAACAGCTGCAAAGAATATTCTAACTGTGTCATAACTGAGGTGTATCTGAGTCAAAGGGAAATATATTTGCAGACATTTCTTTGCACAAACAGAAGGCTAAATTCTCACATTAAGCTCAAAATCTAATTCTCATATGTAGTGAAACGTAATGTAATTAACTTTATTTATTTGGACTACTTTTCCTTTTATATCAGTCTGCAAAAGTGTTCTTTTCCAATCCCCCAGAGATGATTAAGTGTCCTATATGATTCAGAACTATGACCTTTTATCCACTTTTTTACTCTTATGGGGAATTGTAATGTTTAAATACAAGTTCAGGCTTAGCACTTATAGGGGTCAATTTATCATCAATCTCCGTATGGAGCTTGATGCCCCGTATGCCCCTAAAGACCGCTGCTCCATTACTTGTCCATCTGCTCTGAGGTGGCGGACAGATAGCAACCCGATTGAATATGATCGGGTTGATTGACACCCCCTTCTAGCGGCCGATTGTCCGCGAATCTGCAGGGGGCGGCATTACACCAGCAGTTCACAAGAACTGCTGGTGCAATGATAAATGCCAACATCGTATCATGTCTGCTCGCACTATAATAAATTGACCCCATAGGGTTATTTATTTGAATAAATCAATTACCAACATATTATTTCTATTTGTCTTTATCTATCTTTAGATGGTTTTTCTTTAAAGTTTTCTATACCTTCAAATTATCAAGTGTACCTGGATGACAAAAAAGGGACACTAAACCCACATTTTTTTTCTTTCATGATTCAGATAGAGCATGCCATTTTAAGCAAATTTCTAACTTACTCCTATTATCAATTTTTTTTTCATTCTCTTGCTATCTTTATTTAAAAAGCAGGAATGTAAAGCTTAGGAGTCGGCCCATTTTAAGTTCAGCACCCTGGATTGCGCTTGCATATTGGTGGCTACATTTAGCAAGCCAATAAGCAAGCATAACCCAGGTTCTGAACAAAAAATGGGCCAGCTCCTAAGCTTTACATTCCTGCTTTTAAAATAAAGATAGCAAGAGAACGAAGATAAATTGATAAAAGGAGTAAACTAGAAAGTTGCTTAAAATTGCATGCTCTATCTGAATCATTAAAGAAAACATTTGGGTTTAGTATCCCTTTAATTATAAGTTATTTATCTTCTAACCCCCAGGTTTTCACACTGCCGCCCCAGTTTAATGGAAAATATTATGGGGATTATTCATTTATGAATGATTATAAAATTATTTTTAGTCACCAGAAGCACAGACCCAAACAGTTTTAATAATTATTCAACTTATCACCATGAGTTTAGATAGTGACCAACTTATACAGCATTCCTTTGTAAACATTTATAATCACCCATAGGTATTTATAGGGAACATTTTGTTTCAGTGATTTCTGAATACTGTATTTGGTCAATTGTATGTAGCAGTATGTCTATGATACTAACTCCATAAGCTCAGTCGTTAGCGTATATATGAGCTGACGATTAGTAAAGGGGATTTGCATATCAGGCTGTGTAGCATTTCTTTATTTATTGGTAATCAAAGTATTTTTTGGAATATTTTATTCATTCAAGCACGTGTCAATCATACCAATCCTAAAAAAGCCCTCGCTTGACCCCTCCACCCCTTCTAACTATCGACCGGTCTCCTTACTTCCCTTTGCTTCAAAATTATTGGAACGACTGGTCTACAATTGGCTAACTCAATTTCTTACAACTAACTCTTTACTTGATTCACTACAATCTGGTTTCCGCCCTAAACACTCAACAGAAACTGCTATTGCTAAAGTAACAAATGACCTGTTATCAGCTAAAACAAAAGGCCACTACTCCTTACTAATTCTTCTTGACCTATCTGCTGCTTTTGACACAGTCGTCCATCCTCTCCTCCTAAAAATACTACATTCATTTGGCATCCGATCCTGGTTTGCCTCATATCTCTTAAACCACTCGTTTTCAGTTTCCTTTAACAACATATCTTGCAATCCTATGCCTCTCTCAGTTGGAGTACCGCAAGGCTCTGTCTTGGGTCCCTTGCTTTTCTCTCTCTATACATCCTCCTTGGAAAATTTATAGCCTCCTTTGGATTCCAGTACCACTTATATGCTGATGATACCCAAATCTATCCTGATATCTCTCCCTCTTTACTCAACCAGATTTCAAACTGCCTCTCTGCAATTTACTCTTGGATGTCTTCACACTACCTCCAACTCAATCTGTCCAAAACTGAGCTGCTTATTCCCCCCTCTTTGAGACATCCAACACCTGACATTTCTCTGACAGTTGGAGACTCTATTCTCAACACCTCACCCAAGGTTCGCTGTCTTAGGGTCACATTAGACTCAAAGCTCACATTCAACCCACATATACAAGCGCTTACCAAATCCTGCCGTTCACACCTACGCAACATTTCCAGAATTTGTCCCTTCCTTACTCAAAAAACGACAAAAATACTTATTCATTCCCTCATTTTGTCACGCATTGATTACTGCAACCTACTCCTAAATGGCCTTCCAAAACACCGCCTCTCCTCCCTCCAATCTATTATGAATGCTTCAGCTAGACTCATCCACCTAAGTCGCCGATCTACATCAGCGACTCCGCTCTGCCAGTCTCTACACTGGCTCCCCATACACTCCAGAATACAGTTTAAATTATTAACCCTAACTTACAAAGCACTTAACAGTCTAACTCCCAACTATATTTCCTCTCTTATCGTGAAATATTCCCCATCCCGTCCTCTTCGATCAACCTCTGACCTACGCCTCTCCACTCCTGTTATCTCTACGTCCCACTCTAGCCTCCAAGACTTCACACATGCTGCTCCTGTCCTCTGGAACTCTCTACCCCACTCCATAAGACTGTCTCCAACCTTGTATAGCTTTAGACGCTCCTTGAAAACCCACCTATTCAGAGAGGCGTACCATCTCTCCTCCATCCCTCATCCGAACCAAACTAATACATGAACTGCCTGACTCACTACTGCAACTACAACTGATGTAACAAGCTACCCCAACCTTATGTCTCTGCACCCTAAACCTGTAGACTGTGAGCTCTCCGGAGCAGGGCCCTCTTCCTCCTGTACCAGATTTGTTTAGTTTTATGTTTTGTATTTTTAACAAAAATGTTGTCATTGTATACCCCTATCATTGTAACCAGCGCTACGGAATTTGGCGGCGCTATAAAAATAAATGATAATAATAATAATAATAATAATAATATTAATATTAAAAGTTATGGTTTGTTTGTATAGTGTGGGTTTGGTGACCCTTATTCAATATTGCAGATAGATCAGGTACTAATTTTCTATTTATTTATTAATTAATTTATTAAAGTTGTCATTGCTCTTAAAATATATAGGCTCAAGTTACAATTGCAGCACAAAAAACATTGGCACTATTTAAAATTCAATTTGAAAGTAAAAAGTTATTGCTCAAAGAAAAGCCTCGGGCACGCTGACATTTGGAGATTTGATAACATAGTCGCACAGTCCTTTTCTCCATAGACTTCTAAGGAGCACACTATAAAACTCTGTTCTATCTTTTGCTTGCATGATAATCCGTGCAGTAGGACAAGTGCGCTAAAGCCTTGTTGTGCTCGAGAATATTGTCCGCACCAGATATTCCACTTGTAATCTAGGTCATAATGTTTTTTTGTAGAATTTGCACAACTCGATTCCCCTATTTCAGCCAAGATTATGACATAATTACCTCTTAATCTTTATCAAGTAGTGAACCCCAATTAATCACCGTACAGCATCCCAGTGGTTTATCAGGAAAGCCAGAAGCAGATTTTAAGTTAATAAGGGTTCCGGATGATGGAAAGATAATGACTAAAAATATGATCATTGGTTCACTGCTATAATTAATTATATCCTTCTTTGGGCAACAGTTTGATGGATATCAGATTAATGATTTATTCAGATATTTTTTTTTAAGGAAATTATATTAACCTGTTGAATTATAAGTCATTTCGATAAATGCCAGGCCCACATAATGATTTTGTGTATTTGTATAATTTGTATAGATTCTCCAAGGTAGAGTTTTTGTATCTGTATGGTATATAAGTTTTGTTTTGGGCTATTCAACATTTCCATTGTTAAGTTGCTATAATTAATGTTATTATTGTTGTTCATGTGTGTAATATTATTTGAATATACTTAAACATACAGGAAACACCCTGTAATTACAAGACATCTCTGTTGTGCTGCTATAGAATAACTTATCAGCCAAGTCTTAATGATTTTAAAACAAATTAACATATTGTTTACTGCATTTATTTTTCGATAGCCAAACTCCACCCACCATTTGCCTTATTTGAATGAGCCAATATGAGCTTGAGTTTGTAGACAACAAGGCTAGCCATAGTTATAGGACCCCATGTACTAAGAGGTGGGCGGACAGCTTCTCAACTTGCGAAGCTATCCGCCCACCTTCGCTACATACGGGCAGCGGATCTGTTCATCCTCTGGCCCATATGTATCATTACACACTCATTGCAGTGTGTAATGCCCGCCCCTTCAGTCGCACGACTGAAGGGGCTGTCAATCACAATAAGCGAGCAAGCTCTCTGTGATTTTCCCTCGCCACCTCAGAGGTGGCGTAGGGTGTAAGAAGCAGTGGTCTAATGACCACTGCTTCTTACATTGCAGTAAGCAGGCTCGCATATGCAAACCTGCCCCGCAAGGGCTCCGGAGCAGCTCTCGCTGCTTCGTACATGGAGCCCATAATGTTGCTATGAAATACATTGTTCTCCATTTATCAGTGAAAACCAATTAGGTAAAAAATCTAGAAGGTTTAGCCTTGAGGAATTAACAGGTTGCATTTTAAGTTCTGAGAATTAAAAATCTATCTATCTATCTATCTATCTATCTATCTATCTATCTATTTGTCTGTCTGTCTGTTTATCTATCTTTTTATGAGTCTCTCTGTTCTCTCTTTAATTATATAATAGTGTGTGCGTATGTGGGTAAGTGCATGCATGTGTGTGCAACATTACCAATATGTCTGCAATAAAAGCATCTATCTTTAAGATATCTCTTCAGTATCCCTTGCCTCTAATAGGTAGAGCGGATGTTTGCAATAGAATCTGCAGTTTCTAAAGAAGTGTTACAATGTGTCCCTTCACTCCTCCCCAAAGCAAAACTTCCCTACTGCTGTGAAATGTGTGCGCTTTGTGGATAATGCCAATTATATATTAATGTCATCTCTCTGGCTTCTATTAAACACATTAATTGGTGACCTGGAGTTTAGCGGAGCCCTAAGCAATAGCTTATTTTACAAATCTTTATAAATCTTTTTATCCCCTTCCCCCACAGCTTTAAGCTCCCACCTTCTTTTATTCCCTCTTGTGTCATCTCACTAACTAATTATTCAAACAGAACAGAAAATGACAGCTTTTTGAATATTCTCAGGAAGCAAAGTACAAGATTGATGCATGGGAAAGAGAGGAAGATTTTGTGGATACCCTGGGACTAAAAAAAGAGTCTCATTAGCTGCATATAGAGCAAATGATTACAATTTCATACAGCCAAGGATAGCTTGGTTTTGCATTGTTTATCTCCATATTCCTATAGAGCAGAATAGTTATGCTTTGTTTGCAACAAACAATAAATTCTAATGTTAATTCATTCATTTCCACTTCACTTCACACCACTGCGCTAAAATAGTTTTTATGCTTTTGCATTAATTGATTTCACTTTGATTTTAGTGATTTTCAATGAGCTCCATACAAACTATAGGCTAGATAAGTGGCGCGTTATATTTCTTTTTCGCAATCACGAAAACTCTGCTGGAGTTAAGCTTTTGCGCAAGTTGTGTTGCGTTCATATTACATGTTTCAAAAACCGTATTTTACGCTAGCAGTATTCTAAATCGCTCTTAAAGTAAAAAATTGAAATTCACGATCACGTTTTTGCATTCCCCCATAGAAGTCAATGGACTCGAATAAGAGAAGAATCCTCAGCACTCCAAAATTCTTTTCAGCAATTTATTCGTGAAAAACAAATTGTGCTGTTCCCTTACTTACTTTTCTGGATAGAAGTCAATGGAGCAAACAAAGTTGAAAAATATTTTATTTTCCATTGTTCTTTACATAACAGAAAATGTTCTAATTATTCATAAATAAATATTTCTACATACAGTATATCCAGGGATGAAACTACCACAGTCTAAACGTTCACGGCTGCGACCGGGCCTTGGAGGTCTCCCACACTTGATGGGCCTGCCACCCAGGAGATGTGTGTGATAATGGCCCTGCCCCTTCCGCTCCTACTATGCAAAGTACTAAGCAAGCAGGGAAAGTGCGAAACTGTTGTGGGCAGCACTTGCGGGCTCAAGGGGCAGCTGCTTTGGGCCAGGGGCCACACAGTCTTTGTTGTGGGGCCCAATGCAGCTGCCCCTTGAGCCCGCGCGCGCGCTGCCCAGCCCGGCTTACTTAGTACTTCTTTGCTCCTAGGCTCCTCCCCTGCCCGCCCTGCGCCCGTGCGCCGCATGCCAGTCCTGCCCGAGAAACTGTACATGTACCGCGGGGGGAGCCGCACAGCTGCATCCTGCCTGGTGAACTGCTCTGCCCTGGGGCATAGTGCTGCGCTGGTGACTGTCCCGGCTGAAGTCACTGAGTGTGCAGTAAGGTCAGTTTTCGTTAATCTTTTATCTAGAGTCTAAACTGGTAAAGTTCACTAAAGCTGAGCCTGTAGCAGGTGCTGGAACCCCTCTACCTTACATGGGCCGTAACCTCGCACTATTGTCCCTTGACATCTCTCAAAAGACATTCTAAGGAAGACCCCTCACGGTCATTCACAGCCCTGAATACCGCTCCCTCACTCTGCAGTGCAATGATCCACAACAGGCATCTCTCACGCCCCCATCCCTAACCACAGAACACAACACCCCCTGCCCTGCAGTACCTACAGCCTGGATACCATTTGTGGAGACACCCTGGAACTTCTGAAGTGATCACTTTGTCTCCATGTGGCTTTGTCTGTGTATGCCGGCACAGGAAGAAAAGGGTCCCAGTCAAGCTCCCCGGTGCCTCTCCACTCTGGTACCATGCTGAGATAAGCACTTGTTTCTGAACAATGCACCACCGTCACCAGGCCATGTGTGCAGGTACTAGCCTGGGCCTCACCTCAGAACCAGCTTGTGCTGGTTTCCTAGGCTAGAGTGGGCCTATTGGTGCATGTCTGGGTACACATGGGGACACAGACCTCATAACACTGTATACACCCAGTAGTCAGTTAGTACCCTGAGTGTCTGCTAATGTTCCCTAATTATGAGAGCCCAATCCTGGTTTGATGTGTCATTTATGCCATTTTTGTGAATTTGATTCTGAAAGCCACACATGTGTAAGCAACATGATTGTTATAAAGAGAATAAAAGTGACCTCAAACAGCCTTGCACAACACTAATGACATAATAGGAGTAGTGATGTCGCGAACATAACAATTTGGGTTCGCGAACGGCAAACGCAAACTTCCGCAAAAGTTCACGAACCGGCGAACCGCCATTGACTTCAATGGGCAAGCGAATTTTAAAACCCACAGGGACTCTTTCTGGCCACAATAGTGATGGAAAAGTTGTTTCAAGGGGACTAACACCTGGACTGTGGCGTGCCAGAGGGGGATCCATGGCAAAACTCCCATGGAAAATTACATAGTTGATGCAGAGTCTGGTTTTAATCCATAAAGGGCATAAATCACCTAACATTCCTAAATTGTTTAGAATAAAATGCTTTAAAACATCAGGTATGATGTTGTATCGATCAGGTAGTGTAAGGGTTACGCCTGCTTCACAGTGACAGACCAAACTCTCACAGCGGGTACAACATCATCATCATCACACCGTACGTCCATGTGTGTAATGCTGCCTGACTGAGACATATCCCTGTTTTCTACATCCTCTGGCAATAATGGTTGCGCATCACTCATTTCTTCCAACTGATGTGTAAATAACTCCTCTGACAGATCAAGTGAAGCGGCTGTGGTACTAGTGTTGGTGGTGGCGGCAGGCGGGCGAGTGGTAACTTGAGAGGTGCCCGAAGCTAAGCTGGAGGAGGATGGTGCGTCAAGGTTCCGAGCGGAAGCTGTAGAAGATTGGGTGTCCTGTGTTAGCCAGTCAACTATGTCCTCAGAACTTTTCGAGTTCAGGGTACGTGGCCTCTGAACACTGGGCATTATTCTAGGGCCAAAGGGAATCACAGCATCACGACCACGATGGCCCCTGCGGGGTGGCCTGCCTCTGCCTGTCATTTGGACATCCCCGCCCACGATGCCGCCCCCTTCCACTGACTGCTATTATTTCACAGTCAAATTTCTAGTTTTTTTTTTTAACCCCTTAAGGACCAAGGCCATTTTTCAATTTATTTCCCTTAAGGACCAGGGCTATTTTTACATTTCTGCGGTGTTTGTGTTTAGCTGTAATTTTCCTCTTACTCATTTACTGTACCCACACATATTATATACCATTTTTCTCGCCACTAAATGGACTTTCTAAAGATACAATTATTTTTATCACATCTTATAATTTATTATTAAAAATATTATAAAATATGAGGAAAAAATGGAAAAAAACACACTTTTTCTAACTTTGACACCCAAAATCTGCTACACATCTACAACCACCAAAAAACAACCATGCTAAATAGTTTCTAAATTTTGTCTTGAGTTTAGAAATACCCAATGTTAACATGTTCTTTGCTTTTTTTGCAAGTTATAGGGAAGTAAATACAAGAAGCACTTTGCTATTTCAAAACCACTTTTTTTCAAAATGAGCGCTAGTTACATTGGAACCCTGATATCTGTCAGGAATACCTGAATATCCCTTGACATGTATATATTTTTTTTAGAAGACATCCCAAAGTATTGATCTAGGCCCATTTTGGTATATTTCATGCCACCATTTCACCGCCAAATGCGATCAAATAAAAAAAAATTGTTCACTTTTTCACAAACCTTAGGTTTCTCACAGAAATTATTTACAAACAACTTATGCAATTATGGCATACATGGTTGTAAATGCTTCTCTGGGATCCCCTTTGTTCAGCAATAGCAGACTTATATGGCTTTGGCGTTGCTTTTTGGTAATTAGAAGGCTGCTAAATGCTACTGCGCACCACACGTGTTTTATGCCTAGCAGTGAAGGGGTTAATTAGGGAGCATGTAGGGAGCTTGTAGAGTTAAATTTAGCTTAAGTGTAGTGTAGACAACCTAAAGTATTGATCTAGGCCCATTTTGGTATATTTCATGCCACCATTTCACCGCCAAATGCGATCAAATTAAAAAAAAACTTTAAATTTTTCACAATTTTAGGTTTCTCACTGAAATCATTTACAAACAGCTTGTGCAATTATCGCACAAATGGTTGTAAATGCTTCTCTGGGATCCCTTTTGTTCAGAAATAGCAGACATATATGACTTTGGCGTTGCTTTCTGGTAATTAGAAGGCCACTAAATGCTGTTGCGCATCTCATGTGTATTATGGTTAGCAGTGAAGGGGTTAATTAGATAGTTTGTAGGGAGCTTGCAGGGTTAATTTTAGCTTTAGTGTAGAGATCAGCCTCCCACCTGACACATCAGACCCCCTGATCCCTCCCAAACAGCTCTCTTCCCTCCCCCACCCCACAATTGTCCCCGCCAACTTAAGTACTGGCAGAAAGTCTGCCAGTACTAAAATAAAAGGTTTTTACATTTGTTATTTTTTTTTAGCATATTTACATATGCTATGGTGTAGCATCCCCCCTTAGCCCCCAACCTCCCTGATCCCCCCCAAAACAGCTCTTTAACCCTCCCCATCTGTTTTATTGGCGGCCATCTTGGGTACTGGCAGCTGTCTGCTATTATTTCACAGTCAAAAAAGTGTTTTTTTTTTTTTAAATGTACACTACTGTTACACCAGATATGAGTGGTGGCACTGGGCAAGTGGGCACAGTATACGCTGTAAGCCTGACACACACGCTGGTAGGCAGGCAACTGCAATTAGATTACACAGGGAAAAAAAAGCATACTGATGTTCTAGCCCTAAAAAGGGCTTTTTGGGGTGCTGTCCTTACAGCAGAGATCAGATGAGTCCTTCAGAACTGTAGTGGACACTGAATACACTAGCCTAGCTATCGATATCCCTATTAAATCAGCAGCAGCTACACTGTCCCTCCCTTCACTAAGAATACAGCTTCCAAATGAATCTAAAATGAATGCTGTCCAGGAGGTGGGAGGGTCTGGGAGGGAGTGTCTGCCGCTGATTGGCTGTTATGTGTCTGCTGACTGTGAGGTAAAGGGTCAAAGTTTACTCAATGATGACGAATAGGGGGCGGATGCCCGCCGCGGCGAATGCGAACATGCTATGTTAGCCGGGAACTATTCGCCGGAGTGTTTGTTTGAACTTTGATTTAAAAAAGTGTCCATTATTAATTTTGCAAACTAAATCCTGTTATTTCATGTTTATTATGAACAGTGCTATTGCTATGTTTCCATAATCATGCTACTGTGCTTTAATGCATATATTTAACTATTAGTTCATGTGTGTTTATGTGTTTGTTCTGTGCTTGTGTGACTGTGTGTGCATGTAGGTGTGCATGGGTGTCTGTGTGTGTGAATGTTTGTGCGTGTGTGCGTGCATCTATGTGTATGTATGTGTGTATATGTATGCTTGAGTAAGTGCGTGTGTGCGCATGTGTGTTTGTGTGTATGTGTGAGTGCTTGTGCAAGTGTGTATGAATGTGTTTCTGTGGGTGTACATGTGTTTGTGTGTATAATATAGTATATATATATATATATATATATATATATATATATATATATATATATATATATATATATATATATATATATATATATTGCAGAATAACAAATACCTCTTGTTTTATACATTTTTGCAAAATCAGGTTTTAAAATCTAAAATAAAATATCTTCCAGTATGAGGAATTTTAGATTTTATTAGGGAATGTGCAATGCTGGTGATTTGACCAATAGTTACATATAAATCTATTGTATTATTTTATATGTATATTATATTGATTTAAAAAATGTGAAGCATGCAATATTTTTTCTCCAGATTTTTTTTTTTTTCAAACAATTTTTTTTTTCAGTTTGTGTGTATATATATGTATATATATAAAAATTCATTAAAATTATGGGGGGAGATAAAAAACTGAAATTAAAATCCTCCATGTCTCAAATATAAATCAAAATAAATATTTGCATAAGAAATTAGTACATCTAGGCAAGTATCCCCGCTTGCTTTTCCCCAGAAATTCTTAATATACAATTTTTCCAATGCACAAGAGAATTGTGGGTAAGAGATATGCAAATTCTCAGTTTTTTTGCTTCAAAAATACTGTTTTGACACAGCGATCCTTTTAAACAGGATTATGACAGCAAACCAGAAATCACTCACTAGACAAACCTGTTTCGTTCTTTTTGGAACTCATCAGTAGGAGATAGATTTCTGGTTGCTGCATTGGTAAAGCTATTTTCATGGTTAAACCAAAATTCATTAAAATTATGGGGGGAGATAAAAAACTGAAATTAAAATCCTCTATGTCTCAAAATTAAATCAATGTAAATATTTGCATAGGAAATTAGTACATCTAGGCAAGTATCCCCGCTTGCTTTTCCCCAGAAATTCTTAATATACAATGTTTCCAATGCACAAGAGAATTGTGGGTAAGATATACAAATTCTCAGTTTTTTTGCTTCAAAAATACTGTTTTGACACAGCGATCCTTTTAAACAGGATTATGACAGCAAACCAGAAATCACTCACTAGACAAGCCTGTTTTGTTCTTTTTGAAATTCTCTTGTGCATTGGAAACATTGTATATTAAGAATTTCTGGGGAAAAGCAGGCGGGGATACTTGCCTAGATGTACTAATTTCCTATGCAAATATTTACATTGATTTAATTTTGAGACATGGAGGATTTTAATTTCAGTTTTTTATCTCCCCCCATAATTTTAATGAATTTTGGTTTAACCATGAAAATAGCTTTACCAATGCAGCAACCAGAAATCTATCTCCTACTGATGAGCTCCAAAAAGAACGAAACAGGCTTGTCTAGTGAGTGAGTTCTGGTTTGCTGTCATAAGCCTGTTTAAAAGGATCGCTGTGTCAAAACAGTATTTTTGAAGCAAAAAAACTGAGAATTTGCATATCTAATTTGCATATCTTACCCACAATTCTCTTGTGCATTGGAAACATTGTATATTAAGAATTTCTGGGGATACTTGCCTAGATGTAATAATTTCCTATGCAAATATTTACATTGATTATATATATATATATATATATATATATATATATATATACCCAGGTGGCCCTCGGTTTAGTCATGTGACTGCTATTGAAAAGCATTGAGAAGCAGTGCATTGATTAAAATAGCCAGTAGGTGGAGCTGTCCGCTTGTGTTGCAGCAAAGATATGCAAGCCAAGCACACAAGCAGGCTGGAATTAATTAGTATAGCTTGCTAGACCTGAGCTATCGAGCAGCTTTCAAAGGAACAATATCTTCCTGTCTATAAATCAGTCCAGATTGGAATGCATAGAAAAAACTGTTTGCAAAAAATTGCAAGTAAAGTCTGTGTTGTGTGATTATTTTATTAGGTTTATAATGCTGTTTAGCAAATGTTTTTGTTCTTTTAACTTAGTTTAATTATATATTCTGTGTTGTGTGATTATTTTATTAGGTTTATAATGCTGTTTAGCATTTAAAGTCTTCATTTCAAAGTTTTAAAAATAATGTATTAGGTGTTACTTATGACAATTTTGAGAGGGGCCTGGAACCTAACTCCCTCACTTCCCATTGACTTACATTATAAACTGGTTTTCAATTTACAAAAGTTTTGATTTACAACTATTCCTTCTGGAACCTAACCCTGATGTAAACTGAGGGCTACCTGTGTATATATATATATATATATATATATATATATATATATATATATATATATATATATATATATATATATATATATACATATATATATATATACAATATATATATATATATATATATATATATATATACTGTGTATGTATGTGTGTGTGTGTGTACTGGGGACCTTTCATTGATTCTAACATCCAGGTCCTGAGGCTTCTAGTTACGCCTCTGCATATATCTGATGGTTTTTAAAACAAATATATATTTATACCTATATACAGGTATAGATATATACATACATATATATCCTATATAATAAAAGGCCAAGTATGTTTGTCCGAAGCTGTCATGCAAAGTAGAGACTTAAGCAGCAGAGATAGTGGTCCGAAGCAGCTGTGGTGGGGGGTGTGGCCAGACGGGTGTGCCGTGATGGGGGCGTGGCCGTGCGGGAGTGAGCGTGCGTGCGTGAGTGATGGGGGCATGGCCGGGCCGGGAGCGTCTTTAATGGGGGCATGGTCAGGCGGAGTGGGCGTGTCCAAGAGAAAGTGCAAAAGATGGGGGAGAAAGAGCAAAAGAGGGGGGAGAAAGAGCAAAAGAGGGGGGAGAGAGAGCAAAAGAGGGGGGAGAGAGAGCAAAAGAGGGGGAGAGAGAGCAAAAGAGGGGGAAAGAGCAAAAGAGGGGGAGAGAGAGAGCAAAATAGGGGGGAGAGAGAGCAAAAGAGGGGAGAGAGAGCAAAGGAGAGGGGGGAGAGAGAGCAAAAGAGGGGGGGGGAGAGAGCAAAAGAGGGGGGAGAGAGCAAAGGAGAGGGGGAGAGAGAGCAAAGGAGAGGGGGGGAGAGAGATCAAAGAAGAGGGGGGAGAGAGCAAAAGAGGAGGGGGAGAGAGCAAAAGAGGAGGGGGAGAGAGAGCAAAAGAGGGGGGAGAGAGAGCAAAAGAGGGGGGAGAGAGCAAAAGAAGGAAGAGAGAGCAAAGGAGAGGGGGAGAGAGAGCAAAGGAGAGGGGGGAGAGAGAGCAAAGGAGAGGGGGGAGAGAAAGCAAAGAAGAGGGGGGAGAGAGAGCAAAAGAGGGGGGAGAGAGCAAAAGAGGGGGGGAGAGAGCAAAAGAGGGGGGAGAGAGCAAAAGAGGGGAGAGAGAGCAAATGAGAGGGGAGAGAGAGCAAAATAGGGGAGATAGAGCAAAAGAGGGGGGGAGAGAGAGCAAAAGAGGGGGGGAGAGAGCAAAGGAGAGGGGGGAGAGAGAGCAAAGGAGAGGGGGGGAGAAAGCAAAGAAGAGGGGGGAGAGAGAGCAAAAGAGGGGGGGGGAGAGCAAAAGAGGGGGGAGAGAGCAAAAGAGGGGGGGAGAGAGCAAAAGAGGGGAGAGAGAGCAAAGGAGAGGGGAGAGAGAGCAAAAGAGGGGGGGGAGAGCAAAAGAGGGGAGAGAGAGCAAAGGAGAAGGGGGATAGAGAGCAAAAGTGGGGGGAGAGAGAGCAAAAGAGGGGGGGAGAGAGCAAGAGAGGGGGGAGAGAGAGCAAAGGAGAGGGGGGGAGAGAGAGCAAAGGAGAGGGGGGGAGAGAGCAAAAGGGGGGATAGAGCAAAAGAGGGGAGAGAGAGCAAAGGAGAGGGGGGAGAGAAAGCAAAAGAGGGGAGAGAGAGCAAAGGAGAGGGGGGAGAGAGAGAGCAAAAGAGAGGGGGAGAGAGAGTGCAAAAGAGAGGGGGAGAGAGAGTGCAAAAGAGAGGGGGAGAGAGAGTGCAAAAGAGAGGGGGAGAGAGAGAGCAAAAGAGAGGGGGAGAGAGAGAGCAAAAGAGAGGGGGAGAGAGAGTGCAAAAGAGAGGGGGAGAGAGAGTGCAAAAGAGAGGGGGAGAGAGAGTGCAAAAGAGAGGGGGAGAGAGAGTGCAAAAGAGAGGGGGAGAGAGAGAGCAAAAGAGAGGGGGAGAGAGAGAGCAAAAGAGAGGGGGAGAGAGAGAGCAAAAGAGAGGGGAGAGAGCGCAAATGAGAGGGGGGAGAGAGAGAGCAAAAGAGAGGGGGAGAGAAAGAGAGCAAAAGAGAGGGAAGAGAGAGCAAAAGAGAGGGAATAGAGAGCAAAAGAGAGGGGAGAGAGAGAGCAAATGAGAGGGGAGAGAGAGAGCAAATGATAGTGGGGACAGAGAGATTGCAAAACAGATGGGGAGAGAGCGCAAATGAAAGGGGATGAGAGAGAACAAAAAGAGGGGGAGAGACAAAATAAAAGAGAGTGAGAGAGAGAGGGAGAGAGCAAAAGAGAGGGGGGAGAGAGAGAGAGCAAAAGAGAGGGGGGAGAAAGAGAGAGCAAAAGAGAGGGGGGAGAGAGAGAAAGTAAAAGAGAGGGGGAGAGAGAGAGCAAAAGAGAGTGGGAGATAGAGAGCAAAAGAGAGGAGGAGAGAGAGAGGGGATGACCGGGGGCGCGCATGGGCGCACGCACGTACACGGGGAGGTCGGGGCGGGTGCGTGTACAGGGAGGGAGCGGGTGGGAACCGCTACATTACAGAAAATTTTAAGTGAATAGTGGGGAAAAAGGGTGTTGGGTTGCTCTGTGGAGGGGGAAGCTACACTACAGAAAAAAAACGGGAGAAAAATAATAAAAAAAGACATTTTTTCTGCAAACTGGGTACTGGCAGACAGCTGCCAGTACCCAAGACGGCCCCCAATAAGGCAGAGGGGGAGGGTTAGAGAGCTGTTTGTGGGGGTATCAGGGAGGTTGGGGGCTAAGGGGGGATTCTACACAGCAGCTTATGTAAATATGCTAAAAAAAAAAAAAAAAAAAGATAATGCAGATGGCGGGGACAATTGTGGGGTGGGGGAAGGAAGGAAGCTGTTTGGGAGGGATCAGGGGGTGTGATGTGTCAGGTGGGAGGCTGATCTCTACACTAAAGCTAAAATTAACCCTGCAAGCTCCCTAATTAACCCCTTCACTGCTAGCCATAATACATGTGTGATGCGCAGCAGCATTTAGCAGCCTTCTAATTACCAAAAAGCAACGAAAAAGTCATATATGTCTGCTATTTCTGAACAAAGGGAATCCCAGAGAAGCATTTACAACCATTTGTGCCATAATTGCACAAGCTATTTGTAAATAATTTCAGTGAGAAACCTAAAATTGTGAAAAAATTTACGTTTTTTTAAATTTGACGGCATTTGGCGGTGAAATGGTGGCACGAAATATACCAAAATGGGCCTAGATCAATACTTGGGGTTCTCTACTACACTACACTAAAGCTAAAATTAACCATAGAAGCTCCCTAATTAACCCCTTCACTGCTGGGCATAATACACTTGTGGTGCGCATTGGCATTTAGCAGCCTTCTTATTACCAAAAAGCAAAGCCAAAGCCATATATGTCTGCTATTTCTGAACAAAGGGGATCCCAGAGAAGCATTTACAACCATTTATTCCATAATTGCATACGTTGTTTATAAATAATTTCAGTGAGAAGCCTAAAGTTTGTGAAAAAATTTGTGAAAAAGTGAAATTTTTTTTTTTATTTGATCGCATTTGCCGGTGAAATGGTGGCATGAAATATACCAAAATGGGCCTAGATCAATACTTTGGGATGTCTTCTAAAAAAATATATATACATGTCAATGGATATTCAGGGATTCCTGAAAGATATTAGTGTTCCAATGTAACTAGCGCTAATTTGAAAAAAAAAAGTGGTTTGGAAATAGCAAAGTGCTACTTGTATTTATGGCCCTATAACTTGCAAAAACAGCAAAGAACATGTAAACATTGGGTATTTCTAAACTCAGGACAAAAATTAGAAACTATTTAGCATGGGTGTTTTTTGGTGGTTGTAGATGTGTAACAGATTTTGGGGGTCAAAGCTAGAAAAAGTGTGTGTTTTTTTCCAATTTTTCCTCATATTTTATAATTTGTTTATAGTACATTATAAGATATGATGAAAATAATGGTATCTTTTGAAAGTTCATTTAATGGCTAGAAAAACAGTATATAATATGTGTGGGTACAGTAAATGAGTAAGAGGAAAATTACAGCTAAACACAAACCCTGCAAAAATTTAAAAATAGCCTTGGTCCACACCCGAGATCTCATGTCTTGTAGCCCTTATAGCTTTTTTGTGCAATATTTTTTGATTATTTTTTATTAGACAGTGTTATCATGAGTGTAACAGTACTTTGTAATGTATTTTTTAACTGTTTTGTGCAACTTTTTAGCTTAGCAAAACAGTTCAGAGTTTGCAGTAAGAATTGTAGCATAAATCCTGATTGCGCTATTATTATTATTATTATTATCAGGTATTTGTAGAGCACCAACAGGTTCCGCAGCACTATGAACATAGGTGGTATATAAAAAACGATTACAGGGATCAAATAGGGAGAGAGGGTCCTGCCGAGAGTTGCACTCATGTTGCAGTTAGCTATTATGAAGGTGAACTACAAACAGCTGGGCTCATAGGCTTACATGTTATGGGGTTTTAGGGGATAGCAGTGGAGATAGGAAGGTTAGTGTAGGTTGTAAGCGTCCCTGAATAGTAGTGTCTTCAGGGAGCCCTTGAAGCTTTTAAAACTAGGGGAGATTCTTGTGGAGCAAGGCAGAGAGTTCCATAAGATGGGAGCCAGTCTGGAGAAATCTTGTAGACGGGAATGTGAGGAGGTACTTTTTTGGCATAGGATTACATTTATATTTTTAGACTATGTCACACTAATTGAATCATATATAACATTTTTTACTTTTTCTTTGGGTATACCTATGTTTTTTGGATTTTTTATTTATTTTGTATTCCTTTCCTCCATTTTGTATTTTTGCAAACAGTTAAACAGTGCTCTGAAGTTGCGGTAATCATTCTAGCATTCTCACGTTTACTTTCAACACGTAATACGAGTGGTAAGCCCGACTAGCGCAAACCCTTGCGATAAACCCCTTATTGCTCTGCGCAAAGATTTGCGCTCCATTTATAATCTAGCCCTATATAGGTAGAGATATATAGGAATATCTATTTAAAATACTTACAACATATTCTGCTATGTGCAGAACATTGGAATGTATAATATTTACAGTAAATACATAATTACACACTTTATTAAATATAATTATTTCATGTTTTCATCTACTTGACTGCAACAGGATAAAATGCACTATATATATATATATATATATATATATATATACATACATATATATTTATATAGTTAAGCAGAGCTCTGAGGTCACGATAATCTAGCATAAATTGCGATTGCGCTCACACATTCGCAATTACTTTCAACTTCAAGCATAATTTAACTTGTGTGCAAATGGTCGAAAAAACTGATAACCCTTGCACACAAACAATATTGGGCCACTCGTAATCTAGCCCTTTGTCTTCACAATTTTAAATGATATTTCATATCATAATTTAGCCTTCTTTTTGACGCTCCTTATATATAACACATAAGAGAGTTAACCTTTCTTGATATTTTTCACTCTCCAATAAGGGATCTAAATCACCTCTAAGAAAAGCAGAGGAGAGATTGGACTGTAATAACCTTCTCTGCTTCAACAGACAATCTATCTGGTCTCCAGTGGAGCAAAGGAGCGCCATTTCTCAAGCTGATCAACTAAATCCATGGGTAGCAAGTAACTCTCATTCAAATGATGGATTTTATTCTCTACCATAAGAGAGGCTTTATTAGAGCATCCCTCCCCTGAGGAGAACTTACACGTAGCTAGTATTGCAGGTGATTGTCAGTTGTAATGAATATTAAAGGGACATTAAAGTCAAAATAAAACTTTCATAATTCAGATAGAGTGTGCAATTTTAAACAACTTTCCATTTTACTTTTATTATCTAGTTTGCTTTGTTCTATTGGTATTCTTTGTTAAAAAGCATACCTAGTTAGGCTCAGCAGGAGCAATGCACTACTGGGAAATAGCTGCTGATTGATGGCTGCACATTGTCATTAGCTCACCCTATGGGGTATATTTATCACTGTGCGAGCGGACATGATACAAAGTAGCGTATCATGTCCACTGCATATCACTGCACAGCGATAAATGCAGACAGCATACGCTTTCGACATTTATCTTTACACCAGCAGTTCTTGAGAACTGCTGGTGCAATGCCGCCCCCTGCAAATTTGCGGCCAATTGTCCGCTAGGAGGGGGTGTCAATCAACCCGATCGGGTTGATTTCTGTCCGTCGCTTCAGGGCAGGCAGACAAGTTTTGGAGCAGCGGTCTTTAGACCGCTGCTTCATAACTATTGTTTCCGGCGAGCCTGAAGGTTCGTCAGAAACAAGGGGCCTCAAGCTCCATACGGAGCTTTATAAATATGCCCCTATGTGTCCAGCTAACTCTCAGTAATGCATTTCTGCTCTTCTATGAAGGATACCAAGAGAATGAAGCAAATTTGATAATGGAAGTCAATCTGAAAGTTGTTTAAACTGTACGCTCTATCTGAATGATGAATGAAAAAAAAAACTGTTTTTCTTGTCCCTTTAAAGAAATAAATCCATAAGCAATGCATGGACACTCCTAGGACCACAGCTGGTTAGCCAGCCAGTATTAGCTTGTGTACATTCCCACAATTCACCAGCTGTGTCCTGCTCAGGAATGTCATGGGAGCATTCCAGATATGTGACTTTAACTATGTGTTGCTATAATCAAACCTATTGAAAAGGGATGATTTGGTTAAAAATAACATTTTCTTCGCTAGAGAATATTGTTTTAAATTTTTACATCAGAATGTCCTTGCCACTATTGTACCTTAGCAAATGAACTCCTACTAATTTTACACTTATTTGTCACAGATAAAAATAGATCATTTTAGGAATGGTCTGAGGCTAAAATGAATATTTGTTGAAATAGGTGTAAAATAATAATTTGGCATGCTTTGATGCGGGGAGTATTCAAAGTGTCTCTAGTTAAAAAACAAACAAAACAAGCAATAGTTATATAATGAATAATGATTAAAAAAGCTATGCAAACTGCTAGTTTCTGAAGATATGTGCAGTACTTATAAGTAAAAAATAAAGATACATTTTTACTTTGTTTTAAAGTAATTTTAATAAACATTTAGGTGGGTGTGGTAGGTGCATCGGCTTTGACAGGGCTTGTGCAGGTTCTACGGTATTAAATTTTTTTTTTTTATTTCACACGACTAATATCCACACGCAATTGCTGTACTGCACCTGGGTTTTTATAGGGACAAGGGCAGATGTGGGAGCAACAACGTTGATGGTTGTCTCCTTTGCTGCCCTGCAAATAACCAGTGAATCTGTATTGTCTTCTCTACTGCTCTTATGAAATTAAGTGAAGGGAGACAGCAAAGCTGGGGCTGATTGTATCTGGTGTAATGTGAGGCTGATTGTATCTGGTGTATTGCGGGGCTGATTGTATCTGGTGTAAGGTATGGCTGATTGTATCTGATGTAAGCTGGGGCTGATTGTATCTGGTGTAAGGTGGGGCTGATTGTATCTGGTGTAAGGTGGGGCTGATTGTATCTGATGTAAGCTAGGGCTGATTGTATCTGGTGTAAGGTTGGGCTGATTGTATCTGGTGTACAGTGGGGCTGATTGTGTCTTGTGTACAGTGGGTCTGAGTGTGTCTGATGTACAGTGGGGCTGATTGTATCTGGTGTAAGGTGGGGCTAATTGTATCTTGTGTAAAGTGCGGCTGATTGTATCTGGCGTAAGGTGGGTCTGATTGTATCTGGTATAAGCTAGGGCTGATTGTATCTGGTCTAAGGTGGGTCTGATTGTATCTGGTGTACAATGGGTCTGGTTGTATCTGGTGTAAGGTGGGGCTGATTGTATCTGGTGTACAGTAGGGCCGATTGAATCTGGTGTATGATGGGGCTGATTTTATCTTGTGTACAGTGGGGCTGATTGTATCTGGTGTACAGTGGGGCCGATTGAATCTGGTGTATGGTGGGGCTGATTGTATCTGGTTTAAGGTGGAGCTGATTGTATCTGGTGTACAGTGGGGCCGATTGAATCCGGTGTATGGTGGGTCTGATTGCATCTGGTGTAAGGTCGGGCTGATTGTATCTGGTGTATGGTGGGGCTGATTGTTTCTGGTGTACAGTTGGGCTGATTGAATCTGGTGTAAGGTTGGGCTGATTGTATATAGTGTAAGGTGGGGCTGGTTGTATCTGTTGTAAGGTGGGGCTGATTGTATCTGGTGTACAGTGGGGCTGATTGTATCTGGTGTACAGTGGGGCTGATTGTATCTGGTGTATAGTGGGGCTGATTGGATCTGGTGTAAGGTTGGGCTGATTGTATCTAGTGTATGGTGGGGCTGGTTGAATCTGGTGTAAGGTTGGGCTGATTGTATCTGATGTACAGTGTGGCTGATTGTATCTGGTGTGCAGTGGGGCTGATTGTATCTGGACAGATGAACATTTAGGTAAGTGCCAAGAATTTTTTTATTTATTATATGGGAAAATTTGGCACTTCAGCAGCTTTTTTTAAAAAAATAAATTTACAGTTAAACATTTTGGGCTAGATTACTAGAGGAGGGCTAACAATTACCCATAAGCATACATCTGGTTTTTCGCTTGTATTGCAAGTTGAAAGTAAACGCGATCGATTTAGCGCTATTGAAGTTAACGCGCGTTGGGTTAGCTTGATCTCAGAACTCTGGTCAACTGTTTTGCAAAACAAAAAAGTGTCACAAAACACATCAAAAATACATTACAAATTACAGTTACACTTATAATAAGGGAGGAGACAATTACCTTTAGTGAGGCTTAGTAGGTTTTTTTGGTCTAGCGCTATACCCATCCGTGTCTGTTACACTTATAATAACACTATCTAATAAAATTATTCAAAAAACATTTGCACAAAAAAGTTATATGGGATCAAAGATATGAGATCTCAGGTATTAGAAAAAAAGGCAGGCAAAGGTTAACGTTGAGATACATATACATGTCTAAAGATACATTTGTTTGTATATACAGTATATATGTGTGTGTGTGTTTATATGTGTGTACTTATGTATGTATGTATTTATATGTGCATATATGTACAGAAACATATAATATATACACATAAAAAAGAAATACTTATTATCACACGCAAGACATATATATCAGTGCTTTGGAGCCCTTTAGAGTCAAGTAGATGAAAAGATGTAAACACATATTTATACAATATTCCTATTTAATTAAGTGCTTTAGTATGTATTTACTGTAAATATTTCACATTCCAATGTTCTGAACATAGCACAATATATTCTATGTATTTCTAAATAGATATTCCTATATATATATATATATACCTATAGTATAGATATATATTGTACCAAAATACCATCAGATACATATATAGAAATATGTATTTATAAATAAATAGAACATATTCTTTTATGTGAAGAACATTGAAATGTGAAATAGTCATATTTTCATGTCGGTTAGAGCACTTGAGAGAATGCAATTGTGTTTGCGCTGGTGTAGGATGTTAGTTTAGTTTTTTCCATTTTTTTGCTCAATTAACTTCTATGAGGGAATACATTATCACACATGCAATATCATAAGTTCAGCTTTTTACGCTCGTTAGGTTGGCAAAAACAGTTTACTTCTAGCACAGTTAACGCTCCCCTTGTAATCTGGCCCTTTATGGAGAATTACATTAATATCGCTGTACAACTGTTGCTCACATTACAAAGGTCAAAAATTAGTTTACTAGAACCAATTACAGCATGAATTTGAAAGTCACAAAAATACAGCAATAAAAACCATAAACTTTTACAAGTGTTCCATACATGTGTAACCATAAAAACAAATGCATTAATGCCCTTCACCTAGTCAAAATGCTGTGCAGATGTCTTGCCAAAACTGGAGGAGAGATTAGCTTAATTTAAATGAATGACACTTAAATTGCTGCCAAGAGAGAAAATCGATCTCTAAGCATATTAAATACGAGTCTTTCTCTCAAAGCTGCACAATCATATTACAGAAAATGTATTTCTTAGCTCATGTTCTTGTTGAACAGAAAAGAAGTTTGTCTCATAAGTGACTAACAACCTATGATTTCTAATATTCATCTTCTAGAACCTTTTATATGCAGCTTATTAATAATGGCAAATTTAATATACATAAAATTCAGTTTGTGGGGTTATTTTTTGCCCCAGTATAATACATCAACCTGATAAAATAGTACAACCCCTGCATGTTCTGCAAAGGGGCTTAAAGGGACAGTCTAGTCAAAATTAAACTTTCATAATTCAGATAGGGCATGAAAATTTACACAACTTTCCAATTGCCTTTTAACACTAAATTTGTTTTGTTCCCTTGGTGGTAATTTTGAAAAGCTAAACCTAGGTAGCCTCAAACTGATTTCTAAACCGTTAAAAACCACCTTTTAGCTCAGGGCATTTTGAAAGTTTTTCACAGTTAGACAGTACTAGTTCCATGTGTGTAATAAAGGCATTATCTATATTTTTAAACAATAACAATTCTGGTGTAGACTGTCCCTTTAACGCATGTTTAATGTCAGTTCCAGAGCTGGAATCTCGCTGAACACATGGGGTGAGCCAATAACAAGAGATATATGTAACTAGCCACCAAGCACTAGTTAGCTCCAAGTAGTGCACTGCTGGTCCTGAGCCTACCTCGGTATGCTTTTCTTCTAAGGATACTAAGTAAATTGAAAGGTCTCTTAAAATTGCATGCATTGTCTGAATCATGTAAATGTAATGTTTATTGTCCTGTTCTTTTATAGATTTATAAAAGCTCCATAGCCCCAGAATAGTTTGTAGTATATACTCTTTAGCACAAAAAAAAATAAGGCTGGTAAGCCTTTTTTCATTCTATTTATACATCCTCTGATTGGTGCATATGTTCTGTACATGCTCTTGATTGACAGGCAAGCAAATGCATAGTGTATATGTACCATAAGGCTCTTACATCAGCACCTTGCACTCTTAAAAAATGTGTATGTTTTGTAAGGTTGCTTTGCAAGCTGTTTTGGAGCTACAGAGTCCAGATTAGATTACAATGGAATGTCCCTTTATACAGCAAAACAATAACATTTGTAATACAAAGATAAGGCAACTTATTTCAAATATATTTCTGGAGCCAAATAACAACAGAAATGAATTGACTTTTAGGTTTCTGTAAGTGATTTGTGCTTCGATAGATAGACACATTTTTTTCAGACACAGAGAAGACAGAGGGGAAATGATACCTCCAATGTAGTTACACACAATGTAACATTATATGTAATAGCATCTTATCCATAAATACAGTAATGTTCAGTAGCAAACAATGAGTAACATACAGAAGGATACCAAGATTAAAATAGGACCAAAGACAAAGTAAGAATTATTGCTTTGCATATTATAACATCAGATTGTTTTTCTCAGACATCTTTGTCCCAGATTAAACAAACTGATAAAAGTAGTAGATATTAATTTGCTGTAGGTCAGAACAATGGCCTAAATTCAATAAGAATCCAGAGAAATCTTCAGTAAGATGAATAGCTCTATTTCTAATGTTGTTCTATACAGCTGAATCACTTTAGAATGTAGGAGCTGATATTATCAGTCCCACATGGTCACATACAATTGTATTCTAGGTCAGCATTTGTTGCACTGTAAAGAGAATTTTAACCAATTATTGAATGTCCCATTATTGTTTGGGGGTAGCTGCCAAATCAGATGGGAAAGGATGGAAATGGTTAATGGCACCTTCATGAAAGATTCAAGCAAAAGGGTAAGATAATATACTTGGTTAGAGGTCATTGTATGTAAGGAGATAGGATAGGTCAGAAGGAGTGAGGGATTAGTTCAAAAAGGATTTAGCACGGCAAAAGGTTAGAGAGTATGGTGTCAATGTTGGACAAAGAGTGGTACAAAGAGAAGAAAGGTTGGCACAAATGCAAAATCTAATACAGATACTTTTTGAATCAAACAAGGTAAAACTAATTTTTTAAATTACTTATAGATTAATCAACCCACTATCTGGTGGAAGAAGTGGCACCATTGCCATCAGACAGTGTGCATAATAGTGAGTTACACTTTATCAGCAAGACACAGCTAGATCAGAAAAAGAGAGATCAGTTCAGTTGGTTGTTCATCTGTAGGGAAGCAGAGTGGTTGTGTGGGAATGTGTCTGAAAATCAGGCTTTGATGTTGATGATTATTTTTAAATGAACAACCAAACAGAGGATACTTTGAGATAGTTATTGTCCCTTCATATACATTTGTATTTGAGTACATATACGTTTGTGTGCTAGTGATGACATCATTGTGTACAAATGATGCAACAACTTAATTAATTTCTTCAACCAAAAGAGAAATGTTCTTCCAGCCCACTGGCCACTTGAAATTTGTGGACTTTTGTTAACCATCACAATAATGAATCAATGTGATCATTGTATTGTTCAATCAATAACAGGGAGTGCAGAATTATTAGGCAAATGAGTATTTTGACCACATCATCCTCTTTATGCATGTTGTCTTACTCCAAGCTGTATAGGCTCGAAAGCCTACTACCAATTAAGCATATTAGGTGATGTGCATCTCTGTAATGAGAAGGGGTGTGGTCTAATGACATCAACACCCTATATCAGGTGTGCATAATTATTAGGCAACTTCCTTTCCTTTGGCAAAATGGGTCAAAAGAAGGACTTGACAGGCTCAGAAAAGGCAAAAATAGTGAGATATCTTGCAGAGGGATGCAGCACTCTTAAAATTGCAAAGCTTCTGGAGCGTGATCATCAAACAATCAAGCGTTTCATTCAAAATAGTCAACAGGGTCGCAAGAAGCGTGTGGAAAAACCAAGGCGCAAAATAACTGCCCATGAACTGAGAAAAGTCAAGCGTGCAGCTGCCAAGATGCCACTTGCCACCAGTTTGGCCATATTTCAGAGCTGCAACATCACTGGAGTGCCCAAAAGCACAAGGTGTGCAATACTCAGAGACATGGCCAAGGTAAGAAAGGCTGAAAGACGACCACCACTGAACAAGACACACAAGCTGAAACGTCAAGACTGGGCCAAGAAATATCTCAAGACTGATTTTTCTAAGGTTTTATGGACTGATGAAATGAGAGTGAGTCTTGATGGGCTAGATGGATGGGCCCGTGGCTGGATTGGTAAAGGGCAGAGAGCTCCAGTCCGACTCAGACGCCAGCAAAGTGGAGGTGGAGTACTGGTTTGGGCTGGTATCATCAAAGATCAGCTTGTGGGGCCTTTTCGGGTTGAGGATGGAGTCAAGCTCAACTCCCAGTCCTACTGCCAGTTTCTGGAAGACACCTTCTTCAAGCAGTGATACAGGAAGAAGTCTGCATCCTTCAAGAAAGACATGATTTTCATGCAGGACAATGCTCCATCACACGTGTCCAAGTACTCCACAGCATGGCTGGCAAGAAAGGGTATAAAGGAAGAAAATCTAATGACATGGCCTCCTTGTTCACCTGATCTGAACCCCATTGAGAACCTGTGGTCCATCATCAAATGTGAGATTTACAAGGAGGGAAAACAGTACACATCCCTGAACAGTGTCTGGGAGGCTGTGGTTGCTGCTGCACGCAATGTTGATGGTGAACAGATCAAAACACTGACAGAATCCATGGATGGCAGGCTTTTGAGTGTCCTTGCAAAGAAAGGTGGCTATATTGGTCACTGATTTGTTTTTGTTTTGTTTTTGAATGTCAGAAATGTATATTTGTGAATGTTGAGATGTTATAATGGTTTCACTGGTAAAAATAAATAATTGAAATGGGTATATATTTGTTTTTTGTTAAGTTGCCTAATAATTATGCACAGTAATAGTCACCTGCACACACAGATATCCACCTAAAATAGCTATAACTAAAAACAAACTAAAAACTACTTCCAAAACTATTCAGCTTTGATATTAATGAGTTTTTTGGGTTCATTGAGAACATGGTTGTTGTTCAATAATAAAATTAATCCTCAAAAATACAACTTGCCTAATAATTCTGCACTCCCTGTATATGATTTGGCTATTAGAATTATGTGTGCATGTATGTGCTGAACACTAGCTTTGCTGTATGTCTCTGAATTCAGTTGCCATGGAAACACCACTGCAAGACGCAGTTATCCTATCCCATATACAGAGAGGTCCTTGCATGTAGCTGTAGGAAGACAGATTGATTCTGACAAGCTGCTCAAAATCATATGAAACATTTATGAATTCCTGGCAGTTATTAAGTGTCAGTTTGAACATAAATATCATGCGTGAGACACTATTTTGAGTATCTGAACAGTCATCCTTATTTTGTACACATTTATTTTATCAATGTTATTTAACAAATTAATTCTGTTCTAGAAGATAAAATTAAACCCTCCAGTAGTTTTATGTTTTCAAGAATATTTAATCAAACTATTTTTGTGCCGTGAAAGAAAAAAATATTTTAATCTACTTTTTCATAGTTAATGTGATATTTTCATAAGATATGATCATTAAACATTAGCACTAAAAGCAAACACACAAACTTTAATTATAACGTTGAATGGCAAAAAAAAAAAATGTTTATGCTCTAAAGCAAATGAATTTTTAATTGCAGTACTTCCTAAAAGTGGCATTAAACACTAAGGGCCAGATTACAAATGTAGCGCTATTTAATGATCCTGCTTGAGCGTTAACTGCGCTAGAAGTAAACTTTATGCGCGCATCAGGTTGCTCTCGTATTATGAGTTGAAAGTAAACTGTTTTTGCTTTCATGCTAACCCGATGTGTGTAAAATATCGAACTTATATATACGCAATAACGGATTCTTCATAGAAGTCAATGGAGCAAAAGTATAAAATAAATCTTACACCCTGCTCACAAGCAAACGCAATCACATTTTCTCATGTGCGCTAACCCAACATGAAAATATGAAAACCACAATTTTATATATAGTCCATGCATAAAATATGACAGCACCACAGCACAACAATTTTCTTAAAGGTGAATTATTTCTTTATTCGGATATCAAAACCTTAAAAAAGCGACGTTTCTGACCTACATGGTCCTTAATCATGCATAGCTAAAAGCAATGAAACACACATTTAAAAAGGGTATCAGGGCCAATCAGGTTTCACCTTCTAATGCTAATTAGATTATCTCATACCTGTCCAGGTGAAATTAAGACCAACCATACTGGCTAACCACGAATTATATAAAGAGAGCATACTTAATAAATGCTCCTTCGATTTGATTGTACTCACTGTGGAATGTCTGCAGTTAGAAATTGATAAGCAGAAAGGATTAGTACTGGAAGTAGAGTGGGGGATGGAAATAAAATATACCCTGGAAATGCTGAAAACCACCAAAGATGAAGTTGATACATTGCTAGCACAGTAACGTTTAGATCTTGAAGAGAGAAAAAGATCAAAGTTTGTGAGAGATGAGCTGGATTGCACCAATCATCGGGTGTATAACAGGTCACATGACTACACGTCAAGATTGCGTGAGTTACGTGATGGACCGCATTGGGGGAGACCGCAGAGAGCAACTACTAACCAGGACAGAATGGGTGAAGGCTCCTCTTCTGGAGAGAGTTTTTTAGACTCTGGTTCGGAAGGAGACACCGGAGGGGAGGGCGGAAACACCGCCGACCCCAAAGAACAGCGGATGAATAGGCGGAGCTCCTGGAACCAATATCGGCAGATGCCGAGACAACAACGAGGAGGGAGATATCGGCAGGGTATAAGGAAGTAAAGGTAAATGAACTGCCTAATTCTAATCCCCCTATACCTGATGAGGAACATTTGGTCATTGATATCTCTGAATACAGGTTGTCTGAGACGGAACATAGTCTCTTGATGAAAGGACTTTCTATTTGTCCCGCAAAAGACTGTGATGAGTTTGAAGTCGATAAAGACCTGTATAAGTTCTTTAGAATGTTAAGATTGAAAGCAATGTATGGTGGTAGCAATATTGTTAACATGGGTGAACAAAATGTAATAAATGAAGGGGCACTGCAAACTAAATCTTTTGATTTGAAAGCCTTGAATTTATATAAAAAATCTTCATTTATACCACCAACCAGTAATTCAGGTGTAGAAACCGTTGTAAAATTTGTTCAACAGGATGTTACCACTTTAATGAAAAAAATGAATCTTAATTCACATACAAAACATCATAATTTAACCGAAGAGGAACATGAGGCTATATTATCTTTGAAAAATAATAAAGATATCACTATAAAAAATGCCGATAAAGGCGGAGCAATAGTGATATTAGACACCAAATATTACATTCAGGAAATTCTACAGCAACTCTCGGATGGGGGGTATACGAAATGTTAGATCATAATCCCCTTTTAGAGATACAAAAAGAGCTGAAAGTAATTTTAGATAGAACACTAGAATATAACACCATTTCAAAGCAAGTTTATGATTTTCTGTTTAAAAAACATCCAATTACACCTGTTTTCTACACACTGCCAAAGGTCCATAAAAATGTGTCCTTTCCACCAGGGCGACCAATTGTGGCCTGTACAGAATCTGTGTTTTCCAATGGACAAAATCCTCTTCCCTATGGTTAAACAGAAGAAATCTTTCATTAAAGATACAAATTAATTTTTGGTAAAATTAGCAGAGGTTGAAATATAAGAAACATGGCTGATTTTTTCTTTAGATGTGGTAAATTTATATACCTCTATTCCTCATGAGGCTGGTCTGACAACTGTAAAAAGTTTTTTGAATAATGGCAAAGTATATAATTCATTACAGGTGGACTTTATTGATGATATGCTAAGACTTGTATTATATTGCAATTAGTTTCTGTTTCAAGACACATATTATATGCAAAAAAGAGATACAGCTATGGGCTCCAATGTAGCCCCCTCATATGCCAATTTTTTTATGAGTGGCTTTGAGAACTAATTTGTTTATAACAATCAGTCATTCATTAGCTGTTGTAAGCTTTGGCTAAGATACATTGATGATATTTTTGGCATATGGGGGGCTCATTGGAGTCCTTATTACAGTTTGTGGAGGATATGAATGCCTCTATGACAGGTATCAGGTTCACACTGACATATTCCACACAGGAGGTTAATTTTCTAGACACTACTGTATATAAACAAGGCATTAGATTGAACACAGGAATACAGTGACAGAAGTAAGGACATTTTTAAAGCAGTGAGAAAACACAGGCACTTATTGTCAAAATACAATCCAGAAGTGGAATCCTTTAAATTACCTCCTATGCCATCATATAGACGGGTGAGAAATCTTAGGGACAATTTGGTCAAAGCAGATGTGGGCACTATTAAATCATCTAATACTAATTATTTGACCAAACCTAATAAGGGCTGTTACCCATGTCTACATTGTGCTCAATGCAACTCAATCATAAAAGGAAAATTCCTAGCACAAAATGTTAAAAGGAAACAATACACTATTAATGGTCTATATACATGTCAAACCAATCATGTAATTTACCTTCTGAAGTGCCCATGTGGATTATGTTACATTGGCGAGACCACCCAGGCCGCCAGGGGTAGGTTCAGTCAACACAAAACATCAATCAAATCAAAGGACATATCCTTACCAGTATCTGTACACTTTACTCAGATGGGGCATACAGTTAGTCAGCTCCGATTTCAAGTTATAGATCACATCCCCATACATAGGAGAGGGGGTAACAGGGAATTGAAACTGAGACAAAAAGAGGTTTGGTGGATTAAGTGTCTAAATGCATTACACCCTCATGGTCTGAATAGGGATTATGATTTGTATTTGTTTTTATAGATTAGTGTAGAAGTTATGTGACATGTATCTTGGTGCCACTAGAGGTCACTAACAAAAGGAAAAAATGTTTTTCAGAGACCTGGACAGGTATGAGTTAATCTGATTAGCATTAGAAGGTGAAACCTGATTGGCCCTGATACCCTTTTTAAATGTGTGTTTCATTGTTTTTAACTATGCATGATTAAGGACCATGTAGGTCCGAAATGTCGCTTTTTTAAGGTTTTGATATCCGAATAAAGAAATAATTTACCTTTAAAGAAATCATTGTGCTGTGGTGCTGTCATATTCTATGCAAGGACTGTACATATTGGAGATTTGCTGATAGTCCACAGTGACGAACACACTGTTTGTAATAATACCTATGGGTACAGTGCTGGACTCTATCTGTTTACTTTTATATATATATATATATATATATATATATATATATATATATATACATACTGTATATATATATATATACATACATGATTATATATACAGTAGATATATATATATATATATATATATATATTTAGAGAGAGAGAGAGAGGAATATCTATTTATAAATATTGAGACATATTTACAGTAAATACATAGTTAAAACCTTTATTACATATGGATATTGCATAAATTTGCTTTAACATGTTTTCATCTACTTAACTGCAAAGGGCTCCAATGCACTTATATATACACTAGGCAATAAGCCTGCCCAGAGGGCAGTCTATCTAAAAAAAAAAAAACACTCTAAAGTTACAAAAATATAAACAAAACTATCTAAAATAACAAAATTAAACCTAAACTAATACCCCTATAAAAATAAAAATCCCCCCCCCCAAATAAAAACAACCCCTGATCTAATACTAAACTACCAATAGCCCTTATAAGGGCCTTTTGTAGGGTATTGCCCTAAGTTAAACAGCTCTTTTACTTCTAAAAAATACTAAGTCCCCCATAACAGTTAAAAAAAAAAATCCACCAAAACTCCAACATAAAAAAACAATAATTTTATACTGATATTAATTATTATTCTTCATAATCACAATACGTAACAATATGTTTCATCCTTCTTTACCAACATCAATATTTTATATCATCCTACGGACACAATCTCTGGCAACCAGAAAAGGGTTTTATTTTACTTTGCTATCATTCACATATCTCAGAGTCCAGAATCATTAAGATCATGGCTGCACTGTCACTGCAGCCTCTGTAGATGGTACCACTGTTTTCTTTATCCTTAGTCTTTAGCTGTCTGAGGAATAGCTCCTAAATCATTTCTAATTAGTGGGACTATAATTGACTGCTTCTTGCAAAGTTCACCATGCTTAGATCTATATTGGATCAGCCTATATTGTCAGCAATGTGGTGCAGCTACTTGTCTATCTTAAAGACAGCTCCAAAGGAATCCTAATCTCAGACTGTCAGATGCTTTTTTTTCACAATAAGATAAAATATGTGATGATCTACTGAATCTATGGCTTCAGTTGATGGCAAGGAATATAAATATACAGACCCCACTGCAATTGGAATCGTGTGTGTGTTGTATGTAAACTCTGGATGATGTTTTAGCAGCCCAGGGATCAGCACTGAAACAGTTTTATGTATCCTTAATATTGCCATACAGCAACATGCTGATTCTGCATGATTCACCAACTCATTACCAAATACATTCAATCCAAAACATCCAGCAAATCTGTCACCATGACCATTCCCTACTGCAAGCCACATTTAGCATTATCTCTATATCTATTTTTTTTTTAAAAACTATCAGATGAACCCCTAAAAATAATATAACTTGTGAGGGGTAAGGAGATTAAGACCTGTCACTATCTGAACGAGGCTGAAGAATGGAGATTATTCTACTATAAGTAAAGTAAGGCTTAATGTTTTTTATTCAAATTAAGGTGTTTTATTCTAATTTATGGGGCTAGGCTTTTGGAGAAGAGTGAGGCGTTGGAGGAAGGGATTGCAAATTAGGGCAATGATCAATTGGGAATACACAGGGTGGGGTTAGATTTGGTGCAAGGTATTTCTGACTCATGCAGAGTAGGGTTTACAGTTGGAGAGGATCATGTAGTCAGAGAGCTTACGGGGGACTGAGTGGGTCATACATTGGGTTAATAGTGTGATCACAGCACAGGGTCACAACCAGTGTTCCCTCTTAGGCCAGGTCTTGTGAGCGGCCCAGCAGTGAAACAGTTAATAAGTGAGCTATACCTTGCAGTCTACATTGTGTAGTGTTTGCTAACTGCAGGGTGAGCCTCCCTAATTAACTATTTTACTGCTGAGCCACTCACAAAATGTGACCTTAGATGGAACACGGGTCACTGGTATAATTGCACTGAAATAGGGTCATATTTAGGCTTAAATGCAATTTAGGGGGCTAGGTGAGTGGCAGATACAATTAAATGTTGTGGGGGAAGTGAGATTTCAACTTTATAGTGGTGAGATGTTAACATAAAGAAGAGTCTTTTTGTTATAATCTCTGTTGTGTTTTGTCTATCTAAAAGCTATTTTACAATAGTAACAAGCACTTATAGAGCTGCTATTAACTGTTTGCAGGAGCCACACATAATAATGAAACAAATAGGACATTTATGTTCTTGCAGCTCCATAAACAGTAATAACTTTTGCTAAGAACTTGAGAACTTCCAAAGTTCATACGCCGCTTGCAACATGTGAGGGCTGATCCACCTCTACTGGAAGCTAGAGAACACTATCAATAGCAGATCAAATAATATCTATACTCATGTTTACTGTGCTTAGTTAAACTTTTACAAGGTACTTGTGTTGATCTTAAAGACCTTAAGCAGAAAAGTAGCGTTATTGCCTAAGCTTATCACGTTACAGAATCCAACACAATTCTGTTCAACACTCCAGGATGGGTCAACCGAAGGAGACATATTGAATAACCTGAAACTTTTACAAAGCATAATATGAACACTCTTCCTTGCAATAAATGCTGTATAAAATACTTAAAGTACATTGTATTGATTAATTTAATTCCTCCGTACTTTGCACCTTCTTGTTTATCTTTGTTATAGCTCCTACAATGACAAAGTGACCCTAATACTATGGTACTAGTTCCCTCGTCATTACTTATATATTGGTAGAAAAGAACTGAAGAATGAATAAATACTGAATTCCAACTACTCCTTATGCATAGAAGCTAATTGTGATAGCTAATTTAGACTGCAGTTATTTTATATACAGTGCCCAATTGCACATTACAGCACCTGGGGATTCTAATTTAGGCAAATAACTGTTTTAATGTTCTTTTGTTAAACGACCGAGAAAACAACCTTAATGCAATTTCTAGTTAATGAGAAGCATGGATCCTGTTACAGCTGAGTATTCTGTAATTATTAATTAACATACAAAAATTTGGATCGACTACAAGCAATTTAATGAGAGTGTCAAAATGATTTTTCTTAAATCATATTGATGTTGCTGAGGAACTTTTACGTATCAATCTACAGTCTACAGACTAATTTGTAGCAACCAAGGTTTATAGAACATGATATCCATTAACATTGGGAGCTACTACATACAATTTTAATTGAGTCTCAAAAAAGTAAAATTGTGTTTTATCATATGCCATCTATGTTAACTTACTATGGGCTAGATTACGAGTGGAGCACTCAAGCATAAACAGCTCATATTATGAGTTGAATGTAAAAAGCTTGTGCATGAGCGCTAACCCAACGAGTGCAAAAAGTTGAACTTAGAATATCATGAATGCGTTAACACATTCCCCCAAAGACTTCAATGATGCGCAAACACTGAAAAAAAAACAACCATACTTGCATGCTAACCAGATCTCGTTTAACCAAGTGCGCTCAAACTGACATGAAATGTATATCCCATTGCTCTACATCTATAAGAATGTTCTACTTATCCTTAAATAATGGTAAAATATATATCTATATCTATCTATCTATCTATCTATGTATAAATATATACAGATATATAGGAATATCTTTTTAAAAATACATAGAACATATTTCCCTATTTGAGGAACATTGAAATGTAAAATATTTACACTTCATACACAGTTAAACACATTATTAAATATTAATAGCCCCAAAAATGCTTTTCCATGTTTTCAGGTATTTGACTGCAAAGAGCTCCAGTGTACATACATATGTATACATATGTATCTATGTAGTTTACTGTATATTTACTGTACATATTTATCATTCAAATGTTCTTCACTTAAAGGATAATGTCCTTTTTATTGTAAATACATATTTCTATTTGTATATCTGTATATACAGTACCTATAACTGTATATCTATTCTTATAGATATATAGGTATAGATATGTATTTTACACAAACAGTATCAGATATATATGTATAAATGTATATTAAATAATAACAAGTACGTTATTTTCTATGTGAAGAATGTAAAATAACATAATTTATGTAAGAACTTACCTGATAAATTAATGTCTTTCATATTGGCAAGAGTCCATGAGCTAGTGACGTATCATATATACAATCCTACCTGGAGGGGAAAAGTTTCCCAAACCTCAAAATGCCTATAAATACACCACTTACCACACCCACAATTCAGTTTAATGAATAGCCAAATAGTGGGGTGATAAAGAAAGGAGTAAAAAGCATCAAAAAAGGAATTTGGAAATAATTGTGCTTTATACAAAATATCTTAGCCACCATAAAAACGGTGGGTCTCATGGACTCTTTCCAATATGAAAGAAATTAATTTTTTCTTTCATGTAATTGGCAAGAGTCCATGAGTTATTGACGTATGGAATAGTAATACCCAAGATGTGGAACTCCACAGAAGAGTCACTAGAGAGGGAGGGATAAAAATAATAACAGCCATTTTCCGCTGTAAAAATTAATCCACAACCTAAAATATAAGTTTACTCTCATAAATAAAAAGAAAAAACTTAAACATAAGCAGAGGAATCAAACTAAAACTACTGCATGAAAAACTTTTCTACCAAAAACTGCTTCCGAAGAAGCAAATACATAAAAACGGTAGAATTTAGTAAATGTATGCAAAGAAGACCAAGTTGCTGCTTTGCACATCTGATCAACTGAAGCTTCATTCTTAAAAGCCCACAAAGTGGAGACTGATCTAGTATAATAAGCTGTAATTCTCTGAGGCGGGGCCTGACCCGACTCCAAATAAGCCTGATGAATCAAAAGCTTTAACCAAGATGCCAAAGAAATGGCAGAAGCCTTCTGACCTTTCCTAGAACCAGAAAAGATAACAAATAGACTAGAAGTCTTCCTCAAATCTTTACTAGCTTCAACATAATATTTCAAAGCTCTTACGACATCCAAAGAATGTAAGGATCTCTCCAAAGAATTCTTAGGATTAGAACACAAAGAGGGGACAACAATTTCCCTATTAATGTTGTTAGAATTCACAACCTTAGGTGAAAATTTAAATGAAGTCTGCATAACTGCCTTATCCTGATGGAAAATCAAAAGAGGAGATTCACAAGAAAGAGCAGATAATTTGGAAACTCTTCTAGCAGAAGAGATGACCAAAAGGAACAACACTTTCCAAGTAGTTTAATGTCCAAAGAATGCATAGGCTCAAATGGAGGAGCCTGTAAAGCCTTCAAAACCAAATTAAGACTCCAAGGAGGAGAGATTGATTTAATGACAGGCTTGATATGGACCAAAGCCTGAACAAAACAGTGAATATCAGGAAGCTTAGCAATCTTTCTGTGAAATAAAACAGAAAGAACAGAGATTTGTCCCTTCAAGGAACTTGCAGACAAACCCTTATCAAAACCACCCTGAAGAAACTGTATAATTCTAGGAATTCTAAAAGAATGCCAGGAGAATTTATGAGAAGAACACCATAAAATATAAGTCTTCCAAACTGAATAATAAATCTTACTAGAAACAGATTTATGAGCCTGTAACATAGTATTAATCACTGAGTCAGAGAAACCTCTATGACTAAGCACTAGGCGTTCAATTTCCATACTTTCAAATTTAATGATTTGAGATCTTGATGGAAAAATGGACCTTGAGACAGAAGGTCTGGTCTTACAGGGAGTGGCCAAGGTTGGCAACTGGACATCCGAACAAGCTCCACATACCAAAACCTGTGAGGCCATGCTGGAGCTACCAGCAACACAAACGATTGTTCCATGATGATCTTGGAGATCACTCTTGGAAGAACTAGAGGTGGGAAAATATAAGCAGGTTGGTAACACCAAGGAACTGCTAACGCATCCACCGCCTCTGCCTGAGGATCCCTGGAACTGGACAGGTACCTGGGAAGTTTCTTGTTTGGATGTGAAGCCCTCAGATCTATTTCTGGAAGACCCGCATCTGAACAATCTGAGAAAACACATCTGGATGGAGTGACCACTCTCCCGGATGTAAAGTCTGACGGCTGAGATAATCCCCTTCCCAATTGTCTACACCTTGGGATATGAACCGCAGAAATTAGACAGGAGCTGGAGTCTGCCCAAGCAAGTATCCGAGAAACTTCTTTCATAGCTTGGGGACTTTGAGTCCCACCCTGATGATTGACATATGCCACAGTTGTCTGAAAACAAATGAACCGTTCTCTCTTCAACAGAGGCCAAACCTGAAGAGCCCTGAAAATAGCACATAGTTCTAAAATATTGATTGGTAACCTCGCCTCTTGAGATTTTAAAACCCCTTGTGCTGTCAGATATCCCCAGACAGTTCCCCAACCTGAAATACTTGCATCTGTTGTGATCACAGTCAAGGTTGGATGAACAAAAGAGGCCCCTTGAACTATACAATGGTGATCTAACAACCAAGTCAGAGAGAGTCAAACATTGGGATTTAAGAATATTAATTGTGATAGCTTTGTATAATCCCTGCACCATTGGTTGAGCATACAAAGCTGGAGAGGTCTCATATGAAAACGAGCAAAGGGGATTGCGTCCGATGCTGCAGTCATGAGACCTAAAACTTCCATGCACATAGCTACTGAAGTGAATGATTAAGACTGAAGGTTCCGACATGCTGAAACCAATTTTAATTGTCTCTTGTCTTTTAGAGTCATGGACACTAAATATATCTAGAAACCTAAAAAAGGTGACCCTTGTCTGAGGAATCAAAGAACTGTTAGGTAAATTGATCCTCCAACCATGTCTTTGAAGAAACAACACTAGTTGATTTGTGTGAGAGTCTGCAGAATGTAAAGACTAAGCTAGTACCAAGATATCATCCAAATAAGGAAACACTGCAATACCCCATTATCTGATTACAGAGAGTAGGGCACTGAATACCTTTGAAAAGAATCTTGGAGCTGTCGCTAGGCCAAATGGAAGAGCGAAAAATTAGTAATGCTTGTCTAGAAAAGAGACTCTCAGAAACTGATAGTGGTCTGGATGAATCGAAATATGAAGATATGCATCCTGTAAGTCTATTGTGGACATAAGAGATAGTAATCTAGACTTAGATAAAATGTCAGCATTCCAATATTTGAGCCACAAAGCTCTTCTGGCTAAAATAGCTAAATACATAGATTTACCATCAATTTTGATGATATCAAAAATGGCATCACAGATAAAATGATTAGCATGTTGAAGCAAGCGAACAATTCTAGACAAATCAGGATCCATTTCCTGTTGCGCTAAACTTTCCAACCAAACATTTGATGCAGCTGCAACATCAGCTTTAGAAATGGCAGACCTAAGAAGATAGCCAGAATATAAATAAGCTTTCCTTAGATAAGATTCAAGTTTCCTATCTAAAGGGTCCTTAAAGGAAATACTATCTTCCATAGGAATAGTAGTACATTTGACAAGAGTAGAAATAGCCCCATCAACTTTGGGAATCTTTTCCCAAAACTCCAATCTAACTGCTGGCAAAGGATACAATTTTTTAAACCTTGAAGAAGGGTTAAAAGAAGTACTAGGCATATTCCATTCCTATTCTATTCCTAATCATATCAGAAATAGCATCAGGAACTGGAAAAACCTCTGGAGTAACCACAGGAGGTTTATAAACAGAATTTAAATGTTTACTAGTTTTAATATCAAGAGGACTAGTTTCCTCAATATTCAGTGTAATCAACACCTCCCTCTTATGACAAGGAACAAATATACTCCATTTTAAATAAATAAGTAGATTTGTCAGTGTCAATATCTGAGATCTTCTGAATCAGATAGATCCTCAGTGGAGGAGGATAATTCAGTATGTTGTCGTTCATTTGAAATTTCATCAACTTTATGAGAAGTTTTAAAAAACCTTTTACATTTATTAGAAGGCGGGATAGCAGACAAAGCCTTCTGAATTGCATCAGCATTAAAATCTTTTATATTCACAGGGATATCATGTACATTAGATGTTGAAGGAACAACAGGCATTGTACTATTACTGATGGATACATTCTCTGCATGTAAAAGTTTATCATGACAACTATTACATACCACAGCTGGAGATATAATCTAATCTCCACAAATTTACAACATATACACTTAGCTTTGGTAGAACTGTTATCAGGCAGCAGGGTTCCAACAGTGGTTTCTGAGACAGGATCATATTGAGACATCTTGCAAATGTAAGAGAAAAAACAACATATAAAGAAAAAATATCAATTTCCTTATATGGCAGTTTCGGGAATGGGAAAAAATGCCAACAGCATAGCCCTCTGACATAGAAAAAGGCAAGTGGCATATAGGAATGGGGTTTAAAATAATGAAATTATTTGGCGCCAAGTATGACGCACAACGCAAAATGATTTTTTTTGGCGCTAACAACATCCAGAAATGACACACTCGCATCACTGCAGACGCAACCTTGTGCATGGAAACTCAGCGTCAACTAAGATCCCGGAAATGACGAATTTGCCTCAGCGGACGTACCTTCGCGCCAAAAATTTCTAGCGACAAAAATGACACAATGAACATTGGCATTTTGCGACCTCGCAAGCCTAATTTTGCCCGCGAAAATTTAATGAAAAAGCAGTCAATTTGAAAAAAAGACTATACCCCAGGTAAGAAAAATATTTTCCTAAATATGTTTTTCCCAAATATGAAACTGATAGTCTGCAAAAGGAAATATACATAAACCTGTCTCATGGCAAATATAAGTGCAATACATATATTTAGAAGTTTATATAAATACATACGGCTAGATTTAGAGTTTTGTCAGTAAGGACCCGCGTAGCTAACGCTGGCCTAGATTTGGAGTTAGGCTCCTAACGCTGGTTTTAGGCTACCTCCGGTATTTGGAGTCAGTCAAAAAAGGGTCTAACGCTCACTTTTCAGCCGCAACTTTTCCATACCGCAGATCCCCTTACGTCAATTGTGTATCCTATCTTTTCAATGGGATTTTTCTAACTCCGGTATTTAGAGTCGTGTCTGAAGTGAGCGTTAGAATTCTAACGACAAAACTCCAGCCGCAGAAAAAAGTCAGTAGTTAAGAGCTTTCTGGGCTAACGCCGGTTCATAAAGCTCTTAACTACTGTACTCTAAAGTACACTAACACCCATAAACTACCTATGTACCCCTAAACTGAGGCCCCCCCACATCGCCGCCACTCGATTACATTTTTTAACCCCTAATCTGCCGACCGCCACCTACGTTATCCTTATGTACCCCTAATCTGCTGCCCCTAACACCGCCGACCCCTATATTATATTTATTAACCCCTAACCTGCCCCCCACAACGTCGCAGCCAGCTACCTACAATAATTAACCCCTAATCTGCCGACCGCAAAGAGCCGCCACCTACATTATTTCTATATACCCCTAATCTGCTGCCCCTAACACCGCCGACCCCTATATTATATTTATTAACCCCTAATCTGCCCCCCTCAACTTCGCCTCCACCTGCCTACACTTATTAACCCCTAATCTGCCGAGCGGACCTGAGCACTACTATAATAAAGTTATTAACCCCTAATCTGCCTCACTAACTCTATAATAAATAGTATTAACCCCTAATCTGCCCTCCCTAACATCGCCGACACCTAACTTCAATTATTAACCCCTAATCTGCCGACTGGAGCTCACCGCTATTCTAATAAATGTATTAACCCCTAAAGCTAAGTCTAACCCTAACACTAACACCCCCCTAAATTAAATATAATTTTAATCTAACGAAATTAATTAACTCTTCTTAAATAAATTATTCCTATTTAAAGCTAAATACTTACCTGTAAAATAAATCCTAATATAGCTCCAATATAAATTATAATGATATTATAGCTATTTTAGGATTTATATTTATTTTACAGGTAACTTTGTATTTATTTTAACCAGGTACAATAGCTATTAAATAGTTAAGAACTATTTAATAGCTAAAATAGTTAAAATAATTACAAATTTACCTGTAAAATAAATCCTAACCTAAGTTACAATTAAACCTAACACTAGACTATCAATAAATTAATTAAATAAAATACCTACAATTACCTACAATTAAACCTAACACTACACTGTCAATACATTAATTAAATACAATATCTACAAATAAATACAATGAAATAAACTAACTAAAGTACAAAAAATAAAAAAGAACTAAGTTACAAAAAATAAAAAAATATTTACAAACATTAGAAATATATTACAACAATTTTAAACTAATTACACCTACTCTAAGCCCCCTAATAAAATAACAAAGCCCCCCAAAATAAAAGAATGCCCTACCCTATTCTAAATTACTAAAGTTCAAAGCTCTTTTACCTTACCAGCCCTGAACAGGGCCCTTTGCGGGGCATGCCCCAAGAAGTTCAGCTCTTTTGCCTGTAAAAAAAAACATACAATACCCAAGCCCCCCAACATTACAACCCACCACCCACATACCCCTAATCTAACCCAAACCCCCCTTAAATAAACCTAACACTAAGCCCCTGAAGATCCTCCTACCTTATCTTCACCTAACCAGGTATCACCGATCCGTCCTGGCTCCAAAATCTTCATCCAAGCCCAAGCGGGGGCTAGACATCCATCATACGACGGCTGAAGAAGACCAGAAGAGGGTCCAAAGTCTTCATCCTATCCGGGAAGAAGAGTAGATCCGGACCGGCAACCATCTTCTTTAAAGCGGCATCTTCTATCTTCATCCGATGAGGACCGGCTCCATCTTGAAGACCTCCATCGTGGATCCATCCTTCTTCTCCGACGACTAGACGACGAATGACGGTTCCTTTAAATGACGTCATCCAAGATGGCGTCCCTCGAATTCCGATTGGCTGATAGGATTCTATCAGCCAATCGGAATTAAGGCTGTTCCGATCAGCCAATAGAATGCAAGCTCAATCTGATTGGCTGATTGGATCAGCCAATCGGATTGAACTTGATTCTGATTAACTGATTCCATCAGCCAATCAGAATATTCCTACCTTAATTCCGATTGGCTGATAGAATCCTATCAGCCAATCGGAATTCGAGGGACGCCATCTTGGATGACGTCATTTAAAGGAACCGTCATTCGTCGTTCAGTCGTCGGCCAGGATGGATGTTCCACATTGGAGGTCTTCAGGATGCTGTTGCTCCGCTCCGGATGGATGACGATAGAAGATCCCGCTTGGATGAAGACTTCAATCGAATGGAAGACCTCTTCTGCCCCGCTTGGATGAAGACTTCTACCGGATGGAGGACCTCTTCTTGCTCCGCTTGGATGAAGAATTTGGCTCGGCTGGGTGAAGACGACTCAAGGTAGGGAGATCTTCAGGGGCTTAGTGTTAGGTTTATTTAAGGGGGGGTTGGGTTAGATTAGGGGTATGTGGGTGGTGGGTTGTAATGTTGGGGGGGGTATTATATGTTTTCTTTTACAGGCAAAAGAGCTGAACTTCTTGGGGCATGCCCCGCAAAGGGCCCTGTTCAGGGCTGGTAAGGTAAAAGAGCTTTGAACTTTAGTAATTTAGAATAGGGTAGGGCATTCTTTTATTTTGGGGGGCTTTGTTATTTTATTAGGGGGCTTAGAGTAGGTGTAATTAGTTTAAAATTGTTGTAATATATTTCTAATGTTTGTAAATATTTTTTTATTTTTTCTAACTTAGTTCTTTTTTATTTTTTGTACTTTAGTTAGTTTATTTCATTGTATTTATTTGTAGATATTGTATTTAATTAATGTATTGATAGTGGAGTGTTAGGTTTAATTGTAGGTAATTGTAGGTATATTTTATTTAATTAATTTATTGATAGTCTAGTGTTAGGTTTAATTGTAACTTAGGTTAGGATTTATTTTACAGGTAAATTTGTAATTATTTTAACTATTTTAGCTATTAAATAGTTCTTAACTATTTAATAGCTATTGTACCTGGTTAAAATAAATACAAAGTTACCTGTAAAATAAATATAAATCCTAAAATAGCTATAATATCATTATAATTTATATTGTAGCTATATTAGGATTTATTTTACAGGTAAGTATTTAGCTTTAAATAGGAATAATTTATTTAAGAAGAGTTAATTAATTTCGTTAGATTTAAATTATATTTAACTTAGGGGGGTGTTAGGGTTAGGGTTAGACTTAGCTTTAGGGGTTAATACATTTATTAGAATAGCGGTGAGCTCCAGTCGGCAGATTAGGGGTTAATGTTTGACGTTATTTGTTGGCGATGTTAGGGAGGGCAGATTATGGGTTAATACTATTTATTATAGGGTTAGTGAGGCGGATTAGGGGTTAATAACTTTATTATAATAGCGGTGCGGTCCGGTCGGCAGATTAGGGGTTAATAAGTGTAGGCAGGTGGAGGCGACGTTGTGGGGGGCAGATTAGGGGTTAATAAATATAATATAGGGGTCGGCGGTGTTAGGGCAGCAGATTAGGGGTACATAGGGATAATGTAAGTAGCGGCGGTTTACGGAGTGGCAGATTAGGGGTTAAAAATAATATACAGGGGTCAGCGATAGCGGGGGCGGCACAATAGGGGTTAATAAGTGTAAGGTTAGGGGTGTTTAGACTCGGGGTACATGTTAGAGTGTTAGGAGCTGAACGCGGCTTTTTTGCAGGTGTTAGGTTTTTTTTCAGCTCAAACAGCCCCATTGTTTCCTATGGGGGAATCGTGCACAAGCACGTTTTTGAGGCTGGCCGCGTCCGTAAGCAACTCTGGTATCAAGAGTTGCATTTGCGTTTAATATGCTCTACGCTCCTTTTTTGGAGCCTAACGCTGACATTATATGGACTCTCAATACCAGAGTTATTTTAAATGAGCGGCCAGAAAAAAAGCCAGCGTTAGCTACGCGGGTCGTTACCGACAAAACTCTAAATCTAGCCGTCTGGCTTTTTTCTGGCCGCACCTTTAAAATAACTCTGGTATTGAGAGTCCATATAATGTCAGCGTTAGGCTCCAAAAAAGGAGCGTAGAGCATATTTAACGCAAATGCAACTCTCGATACCAGAGTTGCTTACGGACGCGGCCAGCCTCAAAAACGTGCTCATGCACGATTCCCCCATAGGACACAATGGGGCTGTTTGAGCTGAAAAAAAACCTAACACCTGCAAAAAAGCCGCGTTCAGCTCCTAACGCAGCCCCATTGTTTGCTATGTGGAAACACTTCCTACGTCTGCACCTAACACTCTAACATGTACCCCGAGTCTAAACACCCCTAACCTTACACTTATTAATCCCTAATCTGTCACCCCCGCTATCGCTGACCCCTGCATATTATTATTAACCCCTAATCTGCCGCTCCGTAAACCACCGCTACTTACATTATCCCTATGTACCCCTAATCTGCTGCCCCTAACACCGCCGACCCCTATATTATATTTATTAACCCCTAATCTGCCCCCCACAACGTCGCCTCCACCTGCCTACACTTATTAACCCCTAATCTGCCGCCCGGACCTGAGCGCTACTATAATAAAGTTATTAACCCCTAATCCGCCTCACTAACCCTATAATAAATAGTATTAACCCCTAATCTGCCCTCCCTAACATCGCCGACACCTAACTTCAATTATTAACCCCTAATCTGCCGACTGGAGCTCACCGCTATTCTAATAAATGTATTAACCCTTAAAACTAAGTCTAACCCTAACACTAACACCCCCCTAAATTAAATATAATTTTAATCTAACGAAATTAATTATCTCTTATTAAATAAATTATTCCTATTTAAAGCTAAATACTTACCTGTAAAATAAATCCTAATATAGCTACAATATAAATTATAATTATATTATAGCTATTTTAGGATTAATATTTATTTTACAGGTAACTTTGTAATTATTTTAACCAGGTACAATAGCTATTAAATAGTTAAGAACTATTTAATAGTTACCTAGTTAAAATAATAACAAAATTACCTGTAAAATAAATCCTAACCTAAGTTACAATTAAACCTAACACTACACTATCATTAAATTTATTAAATAAAATATCTACAATTACCTACAATTAAACCACTACACTATCAATACATTAATTAAATACAATATCTACAAATAACTACAATTAAATAAACTAACTAAAGTACAAAAAATAAAAAAGAACTAAGTTACAAAAAATAAAAAAATATTTACAAACATAAGGAAAATCTTACAACAATTTTAAATTAATTACACCTAGTCTAAGCCCCCTAATAAAATAACAAAGTCCCCCAAAATAAAAAATGCCCTACCCTATTCTAAATTACTAAAGTTCAAAGCTCTTTTACCTTACCAGCCCTGAACAGGGCCCTTTGCGGGGCATGCCCCAAAGAATTCAGCTCTTTTGCCTGTAAAAAAAAACATACAATACCCCCCCAACATTACAACCCACCACCCACATACCCCTAATCTAACCCAAACCCCCCTTAAATAAACCTAACACTAAGCCCCTGAAGATCATCCTACCTTGTCTTTACCATACCAGGTTCACCGATCGGTCCTGGCTCCAAAATCTTCATCCAACCCAAGCGGGGGCTGGCGATCCATCATCCGGCGGCTGAAGAGGTCCAGAAGAGGCTCCAAAGTCTTCATCCTATCCGGGAAGAAGAGTAGATCCGGACCGGCAACCATCATCTTCCAAGTGGCATCTTCTATCTTCATCCGATGAGGACCGGCTCCATCCTGAAGACCTCCATCGCGGACCCATCTTCATCCGGCGACGTCCAACTGAAGAATGACGGTTCCTTTAAGGGACGTCATCCAAGATGGCGTCCCTCGAATTCCGATTGGCTGATAGGATTCTATCAGCCAATCGGAATTAAGGTAGGAATATTCTGATTGGCTGATGGAATCAGCCAATCAGAATCAAGTTCAATCCGATTGGCTGATCCAATCAGCCAATCAGATTGAGCTCACATTCTATTGGCTGTTCCGATCGGAATTCGAGGGACGCCATCTTGGATGACGTCCCTTAAAGGAACCGTCATTCTTCAGTTGGACGCCGCCGGATGAAGATGGGTCCGCGGTGGAGGTCTTCAGGATGGAGCCGGTCCTCATCGGATGAAGATAGAAGATGCCGCTTGGAAGATGATGGTTGCTGGTCCAGATCTACTCTTCTTCCCGGATAGGATGAAGACTTTGGAGCCTCTTCTGGACCTCTTCAGCCACCGGATGATGGATCGCCAGCCCCCGCTTGGGTTGGATGAAGATTTTGGAGCCAGGACCGATCGGTGAACCTGGTATGGTGAAGACAAGGTAGGATGATCTTCAGGGGCTTAGTGTTAGGTTTATTTAAGGGGTGTTTGGGTTAGATTAGGGGTATGTGGGTGGTGGGTTGTAATGTTGGGGGGGGGTATTGTATTTTTTTTTACAGGCAAAAGAGCTGAATTCTTTGGGGCATGCCCCGCAAAGGGCCCTGTTCAGGGCTGGTAAGGTAAAAGAGCTTTGAACTTTAGTAATTTAGAATAGGGTAAGGCATTTTTTATTTTGGGGGGATTTGTTATTTTATTAGGGGGTTTAGAGTAGGTGTAATTAGTTTAAAATTGTTGTAAGATTTTTCTTATGTTTGTAAATATTTTTTTATTTTTTGTAACTTAGTTCTTTTTTATTTTTTGTACTTTAGTTAGTATATTTCATTGTAGTTATTTGTAGGTATTGTATTTAATTAATGTATTGATAGTGTAGTGTTAGGTTTAATTGTAGGTAATTGTAGGTATTTTATTTAATTAATTTAATGATAGTATAGTGTTAGGTTTAATTGTAACTTAGGTTAGGATTTATTTTACAGGTAATTTTGTAATTATTTTAACTATTTTAGCTATTAAATAGTTCTTAACTATTTAATAGCTATTGTACCTGGTTAAAATAAATACATAGTTACCTGTAAAATAATTATTAATCCTAAAATAGCTATAATATAATTATAATTTATATTGTAGCTATATTAGGATTTATTTTACAGGTAAGTATTTAGCTTTAAATAGGAATAATTTATTTAATAAGAGTTCATTTATTTCGTTAGATTTAAATTATATTTAACTTAGGGGGGTGTTAGTGTTAGGGTTAGACTTAGCTTTAGGGGTTAATAGATTTATTAGAATAGCGGTGAGCTCCAGTAGGCAGATTAGGGGTTAATGTTTGAAGTTAGGTGTCGGCGATGTTAGGGAGGGCAGATTAGGGGTTAATACTATTTATTATAGGGTTAGTGAGGCGGATTAGGGGTTAATAACTTTATTATGATAGCGGTGCGGTCCGCTCGGCAGATTAGGGGTTAATAAGTGTAGGCAGGTGGAGGCGACGTTGTGGGGGGCAGATTAGGGGTTAATAAATATAATATAGGGGTCGGCGGTGTTAGGGGCAGCAGATTAGGGGTACATAGCTATAATGTAGGTGGCGGCTCTTTGCGGTCGGCAGATTAGGGGTTAATTATTGTAGGTAGCTGGCTGCGACGTTGTGGGGGGCAGGTTAGGGGTTAATAAATATAATATAGGGGTCGGCGGTGTTAGGGGCAGCAGATTAGGGGTACATAAGGATAACGTAGGTGGCGGTCGGCAGATTAGGGGTTAAAAAAATTAAATCGAGTGGCGGCGATGTGGGGGGCCTCGGTTTAGGGGTACATAGGTAGTTTATGGGTGTTAGTGTACTTTAGAGTACAGTAGTTAAGAGCTTTATGAACCGGCGTTAGCCCAGAAAGCTCTTAACTACTGACTTTTTTCTGCGACTGGAGTTTTGTCGTTAGAATTCTAACGCTCACTTCAGACACGACTCTAAATACCGGAGTTAGAAAAATCCCATTGAAAAGATAGGATACACAATTGACGTAAGGGGATCTGCGGTATGGAAAAGTCGCGGCTGAAAAGTGAGCGTTAGACCCTTTTTTGACTGACTCCAAATACCGGAGGTAGCCTAAAACCAGCGTTAGGAGCCTCTAACGCTGGTTTTCACGGCTACCGCCAAACTCCAAATCTAGGCCATAAAGTGCCAAACCATAGCTGAGAGTGTTTTAAGTAATAAAAACATACTTACCGAAAGACACCCATCCACATATAGCAGATATCCAAACCAGTACTGAAACGGTTATCAGTAGAGGTAATGGAATATGAGAGTATATCGTCGATCTGAAAAGGAAGGTAGGAGATGAATCTCTACGACCGATAACAAAGATTCCCCACAAGGAAAACTATAGAATTCAATAGGTGATACTCCCTTCACATCCCTCTGACATTCACTGTACTCTGAGAGGAACCAGGCTTCAAAATGCTGAGAAGTGCATATCAACATAGAAAATCAAGCACAAACTTACTTCATCACCTCCATAGGAGGCAAAGTTTGTAAAAACTGAATTGTGGGTGTGGTGAGGGGTGTATTTATAGGCATTTTGAGGCTTGGGAAACTTTGCCCCTCCTGGTAGGATTATATATCCCATACGACACTAGCTCATGGACTCTTGCCAATTACATGAAAGAAATGCGTTTTGCACACTGTGTTTCGTGATTTAGATCTTAACGTGGTCAGGGTAGACATGAAAACTAGTATTCTCAAGGCATGTTATTGAAATATTAGATATAAGAAAAAATAAATTAATAATTAATATAGTGTATTATATATATACCCAATTTACTTCTATCATCAAATATGCTTAATTCTCTTGTTATTACTTGTTGAAGAGATATCTAGATAGGTAGCATGGCCATGTCTGGAAAACTATGTGAAAGAAAAAAGTGTTGCCACCTAGTGCTCTTCCTAATGTATAACATTAGTGCAAACCTACTATCATAAAGTACTGCAGACACGTGCACACTCCTGAATTGACCTTTCTGCTTTTCAACAAAGGATAGCAAGAAAATTAAGAACATTTGATAATAGACATAAATTGGAAAGTTGATTAAAATTGTATGCTGTATCTGAATTTTGGGTTGTATGTCCCTTTAAATGTTTTAAATGTATCATTAAGAGCTGCATTGAAACAGAGTGGCTGAAAATTTTATTAGCAAACACATGTCATAAATAGCTACTGAATATGTCGTACAGATACCTTTTAAGTGTTTTTTTTAATGTATCATAAGAGATCCATTCAAAGAAAGTTTCTGAAATGTTAATAGCAACTGTTCGATTTATATAATTTTGCTGCTCATTGACTGGGATTTTATACAATTTATAAAAACAATTTTTGGGAATTCTTTCTCTGTAAAGATAAATTAATAGAACTTTTTTAAAATGTAGAATATTGCATACAATATCTACTGTTTTATTATCTTGGATAATATTCACCTAGATTACGAGTTTTGCGGTAATCTTAAAAAGCAGCGTTAGCCGGTCCTAACGCTGCTTTTTAATGCCCGCTGGTATTACGAGTCTTGAAGGTACTGGCTCACCGCTCACTTTTTTGGCCAGACTTGGAAAAACCACAAATCCACTTACGTAAATTGCGTATCCTCTTTTTTCAATGGGACTTGCATAGCGCCGGTATTACGAGTCTGCCAAAAAGTGAGCGGTAGACCCTCTCCTGTCAAGACTGCTACCGCATTTTAAAGTCAGTAGTTAAGAGTTTTGCACTTAAGCGCTGTAGCATAAAACTCTTAACTAAAGTGCTAAAAAGTACACTAACACTTATAAACTACCTATTAACCCCTAAACCGAGGCCCTCCTGCATCGCAAACAATAAAAAAAATGTTTTAACCCCTAATCTGCCTAACCGGACATCGCCGTCACTATAATAAATATATTAACCCCTAAAACGCCGCACTCCCACCTCGCAAACATTAGTTAAATATTATTAACCCCTAATCTGCCGTCCCTAACATCGCCGACACCTACCTACATTTATTAACCCCTAATTTGCCACCCCCAACATTGCCGCCACTATACTAAAGTTATTAACCCCTAAATCTAAGTCTAACCTTAACCCTAACACCCCCTAACTTAAATATAATTAAAAGAAATCTAAATAAAAATTACTATCATTAACTAAATTATTCCTATTTAAAACTAAATACTTATCTACAAAATAAACCCTAAGCTAGCTACAATATAACTAATAGTTACATTGTAGCTAGCTTAGGGTTTATTTTTATTTTACAGGCAGGTTTGTATTTATTTTAACTAGGTAGAATAGTTACTAAATCGTTATTAACTATTTAATAGCTACCTAGCTAAAATAAATACAAATTGACCTGTAAAATAAAACCTAACCTAAGTTACACTAACACCTAACACTACACTATAATTTTAATTAATTCCCTAAATTAAATACAATTAAATACAATTAAATTAAATTAGCTAAAGTACAAAAAACCCCCACTAAATTACAGAAAATAATAAACAAATTACAATATTTTTAAACTAATTACACATAATCTAATCCCACTAGCAAAATAAAAAAGCCCCCCCAAAATAAAAAAGCCCTACTCTACACTAAATTACAAATAGCCCTTAAAAGGGCCTTTTGCGGGGCATTGCCCCAAACAAATCCCCCCAACATTAAAACCCACCACCCACACAACCAAACCTACTCTAAAACCCACCCAATACCCCCTTAAAAAAACCTAACACTAACCCCTTGAAGATTACCTTACCGGGAGAAGTCTTCATCCAACCGGGCCAAAGTCCTCAACGAAGCCAGGAGAAGTCTTCATCCAAGCCGGGCGAAGTGGTCCTCCAGACGGGCAGAAGTCTTCATCCTGACGGCATCTTCTATCTTCATCCATCCGGCGCAGAGCGGTTCCATCTTCAAGACATCCGACGCAGAGCATCCTCTTCATCCGACGGCTAACACTGAATGAAGGTTCCTTTAAATGACATCATCAAAGATGGTGTCCCTTCAATTCCGATTGGCTGATAGAATTCTATCAGCCAATTGGAATTAAGGTAGAAAAATTAATATTGGCTGATGCAATCAGCCAATAGGATTGAAGTTCAATCTTATTGGCTGATCCAAACAGCAAATAGGATTGAGCTGGCATTCTATTGGTTGTTCCAATCAGCCAGTAGAATGCCAGATCAATCCTATTGGTTGATTGCATCAGCCAATAGGATTTTTTCTACTTTAATTCCGATTGGCTGATAGAATTCTATCAGCCAATCGGAATTGAAGGGGCGCCATCTTGGATGACGTCATTTAAAGGAACCTTCATTCAGTGTTATCCGTCGGATGAAGAGGATGCTCTGCATCGGATGTCTTGAAGATGGACCCGCTCCGTGCCGGATGGATGAAGATAGAAGATGCCGCCTGGATGAAGTCTTCTGCCCGTCTGGAGGACCACTTCGCCTGGCTTGGATGAAGACTTCTCCCGGCTTCGTTGAGGACTTCGGCACGGTTGATTGAAGACTTCTCCTGGTAAGGTGATCTTCAAGGGGCTAGTGTTAGGGTTTTTTAAGGGGGCATTGGGTGGGTTTTAGAGTAGGGTTGGTTGTGTGGGTGGTGGATTTTAATGTTGGGGGGGATTTGTAATTTTTTTACAGGTAAAAGAGCTGATTACTTTGGGGCAATGCCCCGCAAAAGGCCCTTTTAAGGGCTATTTGTAATTTAGTGTAGGGTAGGGCTTTTTTATTTTGGGGGGCTTTTTTATTTTGTTAGGGGGATTAGATTATGTGTAATTAGTTTAAAAATATTGTAATTTGTTTATTATTCTCTGTAATTTAGTCTGGATGAAGTCTTCTGCCCGTCTGGAGGGCCACTTCGCCTGGCTTGGATGAAGATTTCTCCCGGCTTCATTGAGGACTTCGGCACGGTTGGATGAAGACTTCTTCCGGTAAGGTGATCTTCAAGGGGTTAGTGTTAGGTTTTTTTAAGGGGGCATTAGGGGGGTTTTAGAGTAGGGTTGGTTGGTTGTGTGTGTGGTGGGTTTTAATGTTGGGGGGGGATTTGTAATTTTTTTACAGGTAAAAGAGATGATTACTTTGGGGCAATGCTCCACAAAAGGCCAGTTTAAGGGCTATTTGTAATTTAGTGTAGGGTAGGGCTTTTTTTTTTATTTTGGGGGGCTTTTTTATTTTGTTAGAGGGATTAGATTATGTGTAATTAGTTTAAAAATCTTTTATTTGTTTAATTTTTATTAATTTGTTTATTATTTTCTGTAATTTAGTGTGTTTTTTTTGTACTTTAGCTAATTTTATTTAATTGTATTTAATTGCATTTAATTTAAGGAATTAATTTAATTATAGTGTAGTGTTAGGTTTTATTTTACAGGTCAATTTGTCTTTATTTTAGCTAGGTAGTTTATTAAATAGTTAATAACTAGTAACTATTCTACTTAGTTAAAATAAATACAAACGTAGCTGTGAAATAAAGATAAAACCTAAGCTAGATACAATGTAACTATTAGTTATATTGTAGCTAGCTTAGGGTTTATTTCACAGGTAAGTATTTAGTTTTAAATAGGAATAATTTAGTTAATGATAGGAATATTTATTTCGATTTATTTAAATTATATTTAAGCTAGGGGGTGTTAGGTTTAGGGTTAGACTTAGGTTTATGGGTTAATAACTTTAATATAGTGGCGGCGACATTGGGGGGCGGCAGATTAGGGGTTAATAAGTGTAGGTAGGTGGCGGCGACATTGGGGGCGGCAGAGTAGGGGTTAATAAATATAATGTAGGTGTCTGCGATAGTGGGGGCAGCAGATTATGGGTTAATAAGTATAATATAGGTGGCGGGGGTGTCCGGAGCGGCAGATTAGGGGTTAATAATTATAATTTAGGTGTTGCGATGTTGGGGGCGGCAGATTAGGGGTTAATAAGTTGATAAGGGGTGTTTAGACTCTGGGTTCATGTTAGGGTGTTAGGTGTAGACATAAATTTTATTTCCCAATAGGAATCAATGGGGTTGCGTTAGTGAGTTTTACGCTGCTTTTTTGCAGGTGTTAGGCTTTTTCTCAGCCGGCTCTCCCCGTTGATTCCTATGGGGAAATCGTGCACGAGCACGTACGACCAGCTCACCGCTGACTTAAGCAGCGCTGGTATTGAAGTGCGGTAAGGAGCAAAATTTTGCTCAACGCTCACTTCTTGTCTTTTAACTACGGGTTTCTGAAAACTCGTAATACCAGTGCTGCAGGTAAGTCAGCGGTGAGAGAAAACTGCTCATTAGCATCGCACAGCCTCTAATGCAAAACTCGTTATCTGGGCCATTGTTTGATATTTTTTTTTAATGGTAGCTTTTTTATTTTTTTTTATTTTAGTGTTTATTTTTTTGTAATAGTAGTTTTTTTAATTTTTTATTTGCTAATGTTAGATTTTATTATTTTTAGTAATGTTAATTTTTCTCTTTAGCTTGAGCTTAGGTTTTAATTTTGTTTCACAAGTAAGTTTTTATTTATTTTAAGTTAGTTAGTATATTGTAACTTTAATTTGGATGTATTTTTATTTTGTTAAAGTTAGGAGGTGTTAGTTTTAGGAGTTTATAATTTAATTTAGGTATTTGCATTGTGGGGGATGGCCGTTTAGGACTTATTAGCTTTATTTAGTGTTGGCGATGTGGGGGAAAGGTGGTTTAGGGGTTAATAGCTTTATTTATTAGTTGCGATGTGGGAGTATGGTGGTTTAGGGGTTATTAATTTAATTTAGGTAGTTGTGATGCAGGGGTGGTGGTTTAGGGGTTAATATGTTTATTTATTATTTGCGATGCTGGGCTTGGCGGTTTAGGGGTTAACAAGCTTTATTTATTATTTGCGATGTGGGGGATGGCGGCTTAGGGGTTAATAGCGTAGTTTATTGGTGTTGGTGTACTTTGTAATATATATATATATATATATATATATATATATATATATATATTTTTAATATTTATTTTTATTGAGGTGATAAACAATATCACAAACAATACATATCAGTCAACCAATAATGTGTTACAGTTACATTCAGGACTAACATAGTAGTGAGAGATTAAACACAATACTATAAACAACAGGCTGATATGCGTGAACAGTCTCAATCACCTCCTTTTGTTAATATTAAATTAGCATTGACCTCTATGCATAGTAGATCCAACTATGGGATCAAGATCTCCAAGAGAAAATTTAAGGCACAGTGTACAATCAGTGGTCGAACATCATAACAATTATCGTAAAAAGAGAATAAAGAGTATATTTGAGAACAAGTTTACATTTCAAAATGTACAAATAGAATTATCAGGTATACACAGGGAAACAAGACAAATGTTTCCAAATGTACAATGGTATATTGTTTGTGAAATTAAGAAGTCGCAGAAGAAAAAGAAGGGGAAAATATATATATTTTTGCTTATAATGTAAACACATAATAAATTTTACCAGTTGTAGGGTCCGAGGAGCATCTCCATGAACCATCAATTATGAAAGAGGGAGTGGGGGGGGATAGAGAGAGGAAGGAGGAAGAAAAAAAAAAAAAAAAAAAAAAGGAAAATAAAAGGGAGGGGGAGGTAAGGTATGGGAAGGAAGAAGTGGGCAAGGGGGGAGAAGGGTGAGGGGAAAGGTGAGTAGATAAAGGGGGCTTAAGTAGGGGTCTGTTGCGTGGCTTTAGAGGAACTACCTTTTCACCCCGGGGTTGTGTACATGCTATGGGTGTTGGAGTGTCTAGCTTCCAATTATGGGTTAGATCTCTGGAACTCATCCCATGGGCACCAGACTGAGTAGTAAAAATCAGAGCGTGCCTCCGCTCTCAGGGAATATTCTTCCATCTTTTGCAGGTAGTTTAGTGTTTCTAGAACCGGAGTCAAAGTTAAAGGAGAGTCCCTAGCCCAGTGTCTGGCTATGATTAGTTTGGCCGTTAGTAAAATAATGACACACAAGATTCTAGAGGGTTTTTGGAGTGTGTGGAGCCCTAGGTGAAAGAGCGCAACATCTCCGGTTAGATGTTGTATCAACTGAAGGTGGCGAAGCAAATACGCAACAGAGGTCCAAAAAGCACTCAATTTGGGGCAATCCCACCACACATGGAGATGGGTACCCACTCCAACAATCTGCACTTCTAAGGGGGAACACCCTATGTAACCTAGTTGGGACCCAATGCCAACGCAGAGTTAATTTTATGAATAGTTTGAAAAGGTTCGAGAAGTGGACTGACACTTTTATATCTCGGAGGGCTCGTTGCCAAACTGCATCCCGATGCACCATCCCTAGGTCCCTCTCCCAGTCCTTCATGGCCCCTGGTTTAACAAATTGGGGAGAGTCTAGGAAAAGCTTATAATGAAAGGACAGCGATCCCTTGATAGATCTGCCCGCCATCCAGCGCCTCTCCCATAATGTGAGAGTCCGTGGTCCCAATTTGGTAAATCCCCAGGAGAGAAGTAAAGAGGTCACTCTCAGATATTCAAATTGCAAATCCCTAGGGAAGTCATCCGTCGGAAAATTTTCTGGTGGTAACATGAGAAGGTCTCCTCTATAGAGGTCAGAGATCTGCTTAATTTCCAGGTTTTCCCAGCGTCTAGGCCTCGAATCAGGATGTAATATATTTTTTATGTGTTTTGTGAAACCTTTTTGTTTTGCAAACCAGATAACTACAGGTCTTTGAATGTCGAATGCATCATTGTGGTAAAGGCCATATCGCTCGCGGGAAAGCCATACCACATGACTTGTAATATCAAGTAGGTGACCATTCCATACCGTGCGACTTATAATCTGGGCCTATGATAGCTATGAAGAAGGTAGACATTGCATAAGTGCATACCAATAAATCACAAGACAATTGTATGATTTCTATAGGACAAACATTTCTCTAAATGTGTTTTGTATAAGCATATTTGTATCACAGCTAGATCTTTGCTATGAGTAAGAACTTTTGATATAGTCCCATTCCTTAAAAGTAAAGTTAGATTGGAGTGTTTCTCAATTCCAGCCCTCAAAGCACACAAAAAGGCCAGATTTTACGGATATCTGAATTAGAGCACAGGTGAAATAATCAGCTGACCAGTAATCATGGTCATTAACCTGCTCTCACCCAAAGCATCCTAAAAATCTGACTAGTTAATTCTTCCTAACACAGATGTCGGAAACCAAAATGGAGAATTAAAGCCCCCCCCCCCCCCCCCGCATAGCAAATACTATTGAGGGGACATTACACAAAACCCAGATGGTGTTTTTAAGAGTTCCCCTATCCGAATGGGCTGCATGGAAGAAATAGAGTTTATTAATTGGGGTTTATTAAGTGTATTGACTTTTCACATCCAGATTGTCTAAAGATTTGCATGCTTCTCACATAAGCCTAAGATCTGAGTCATAGGGCATGTTCAGATAAAACGAGGAAAAAGGAAAGCTGAGTCTTAGAGTGGATTAACAGAGTTTATTAGGAGCAGGCTTCAATAGGACACAGGGTAAGCTCCTATCTAACGCGTTTCGCGCATGGGCACATGCGCTTCATAAGAGAAGTTCAGATAGCCAGCTATCTACCTGCCTCATCATGTGCTATCCCCACAAAGCCTGAACTACTTTTTGAGGATATAACATGTACAGTATATAGTTATAGAGGTTTTTGATCACACTCCCGAAGTTGGCCACACTGTCAGAAAAAAGGGTACGGTTGGGATCCGTTTTGGGAACACTTAGGGTACAACTCCTGTGGTTGTACTCTGAATGGATCATAATTACACCTTAAAGAACTAATATGTACCATTTAGTGGTAATTAAGGTACAAATATGTTTCCAACTTTCAAAGGGTCCACGTCTGTACCATTTAATCCACCCAAAAATGTGCAATCACTTGTTTGACTAAAAGGTTGAGGGTGATGGGTGGATCAAGGCTGCCAAACCCTGCAAGTCCATATCATTTGTACACCTCAATTATTCATATTCACATAACTGGCAGTTACCTAAAATGAATGCAACATACATGTTGTACAGGAAAATAATTATGTTCAATTGTTCTTGGTAATATGCAAAAAGTGGGCAAAGCAAAAAAAAATAAAATACTTTATAACCCATATATTCAATGATACTGTGTTGCTGGTTCTAAATAGCAAGCACTTAACATTTTAATGTTTATATTTAGAGCATCAATATGTTAACTCTTAAACATAAAGCAAATGTATTAACTAAAATTACAATGACATTTTTTTTTTGTTTTAAACTCTATAAAATAAACAGGAACTGTTTAAGAACCAGTTTTTAAAAAAAATAAAATAAAATTGTAACCATTCCCCAGTCACATACATGGACATTGTAACACACCATAACACCATCTATTGGTTGAAAGTTCCTTGACATGTGTAACACAGCTCCATCTATTGGTAGAAGGTTCATCACCAAAATGTGTACTGGGGAAATAGATGCATTTGCATATATTTTGCATAGAGTGACAATTCAATGTATGGTTGTGAGTTTTATTGTTTATCCCTCCCCTGAATCCCCCTTCTATTTTATTATTATGTTGTTTTCTATATGTTTTCTATATATTTATGTTTTATGTGGCATGTCACCCTAAATTAAATGGGGTGTTTTTAAAATCTAGCACAGAGTGATATAAAACATGTTGAGTAGCTCTTTTTGGAACTGGTTGTTTAGTCTGGTTCTTTCAGGTGGTTCTGTAGCATTCTTTGGATTTTCTATTTGGTTACAGTATCCAAACTTTTTTAAACCTGCAGTTTGGCTATTGTAATACTGTCTGAAAAAGTACACCTTAAATCAATGCATATTTGAATTTTATATAATAAATTTAATGGAACCACATTTGTAATATGCTGTGTTGAGTATAAAATTGCCATCATGAAGTACAAAGGGCTTGTCAATGGGGCAGTACCCTTAAAAGGCCATATTTGCACAATTTTTTAAAGGTACGATATGGTACCATAGCACTGAGGTCCAATCTAGTCACCAAAGGTACATATTTGCCTTGGAAAGGTACAATCTACACGAGTACCAATTTGTACCCATGTTAAAGGGTACAGCGGGTGTACCTTTGAGGGTACTGACCCAGTGACAAGCTGTTGTACTCCTAAAGGTACAATTTTTGCAATTTTATCTGACAGTGCAGGATAGATTGCTGCTAAGATGGTCTGAAAAATAGAGGGTTTTGGCTAGCTTGGTTTGCCTAGTGCAGTTGCTTATAAGCAACAAGGTAATCTCGGAAAGCCTGATTGTCTATATTTTAACCATAAGGATGAAAACTATATTTTAATGCAAGACTCTGCTATCAAATTGAGGAGATGGAACAGATTTTAAGCAATCAAAATGTAACATTCCAAAGTTGATTGTTATAAACCTGTGTGGAAATTAGTTATTCAATGCAAGTATTTTACAGTTTACATATAATCCAAGGAAAAGTATAATCAAAACAGAGATATAAAGCATTTATTTATTTAGATTATTTTTAATCAAATATTATATTCAAAACCAGTTTCCATCAATAAACATGAAAACATGGAAAGTTGCAACCTTCCATTCTATGGCCCCTATTTAAGAAAGGTCTTGCGGACCTGATCCAACACTGCGGATCAGGTCCGCAAGACCTCACTGAATGCAGAGAGCAATATACTCTCCGTATTCAGCATTGCACCAGCATTGCACCAGGCTCGCAGCCAATCGGCCACCAGCAGGGGGGTGTCAATCAACCCGATCATACTCAATCAGGTTGATTTCTGGCGACTCCTGTCCGCCTGCTCAGAGCAGGCGGACAAGGTTATGGAGCAGCGGTCTTTGTGTCTTCAGACTCGCCAGAAACATGGGCCATCAAGCTCCTTTCAGAGCATGATAGATAGGCCCCTATGGGGGCATTCTCAAGTACAAAATGAATGTCCATGGGACCATTTGTTCTGCTATTAAAGAGTCATTTTTAAAGGGATAGAATGGTACACATTTTAATTTTAAATAGAAGCATTTCTTCCAATATACTTCCCTTACCAAAAATGATTCTAGTAAAACTTTTACTGTTTATCAATGGCATACGCACATATTCTGTGAGGACTTCAAACACCACACCTTCTCACAGAGTCTGCAGTGGCTTGTATGAAACAAATGAAGTCTTCACAGACACAACACACAACACTGACAGCTATCTGAGCTTGAATGCTGGTGCACAGGCCCTCAAAGAATATTTGTGTATGCTATTGAAAAATATTAATAACTTTTACTATAATCATTTTTGCAAATGGAAGTATATTATAAAAATGCTTCTATTTATAATTATAATGCACCCTTGTACATTTCATTTTCGACCTTTCTATCCCTTTAATTTTTGCCTGTCCCTAATATTTAGTCATTAGACTGCATAAGAAGGCCTAGTCTTTGGAATTGTTTTGTAGACATCTGTTCTAAGGCACTTTACATGAAAACAGTATTGTACCTTTAAACATTTACAGAAACTGACCTATATTTGGATGCTTCAGGAGACGACAGATACGAGCTTCACGTTCCAGCTTTTGGTGATCTGAGAAAAAAACAAAACAATTAGAAATAAAGTTTCAAAAACAAAAGAATACAAAAAAGCAACTATTAATGTATCATTTTAACACAAAGTTGGGCAACAAGTAGCATTGAGGTTACAAGCTTCCCCCTCCAATTCTCTTATCATTTCCTTCAAAGCTTGAAGCCAATTCTCATTTTAACTACTCATATACTTGTTTTCCAATCATCTCCCTCACCAATGAATCCACTCTGTTCCTTTCACACCATGGATTCAAGTATTGTGAAGGGGATACAACAAAATTAAACATTTAATAGAACTGTTCAGCACCCAGTGGCACATCTACAACCATTTTCAGTTTCACTATGTTTTTTTTTTCCATATATATTTCACCATATTAACTTCATCAGTATTCCAACCCGACTTTATAACCACATTTTCAAAAAAAAATTTTACTTTTCTAATTTAACAGCATTTTTTTTTATTGCATGCTCTATCCAAATCAAGAAAGTTTAATTTTGAAGACCGTTTTTGAGCTGTTCCATTTCTTAGCTTTTTGCATGAGTTTCCAAAGTTAACTAGTTTAAACACACTCAGTTTACATGCTAATAAATAAAATAAAAAAATGTAGCTCAATTTCGAATGAAGCAGAATAATCCCATATTTTTCCAAATAACTATTTGAATATTTACTAAAATGACACATGTTAAATTGTAAGGTATTTGTAATGTAATTATTACTAACACATAAGGCAGTCATGGCAATTTTACTACATATACAGGATAGATTCATAAATATCCAACATCTTATTCCATCCTATATACAGCTCTATTGAAAATCTTGTATAGTGGCAAATATATGTGAAATACGTGTGATATACGACCTCTGCTGTTTAAAATCTTATGTCTCAGCAAATGCAGCACACATATGTTGTCAAATACATAAATCTTCCCCAGATGCATTCATTGTTACAGAAACAATATGGACATGCCGCTTTTTCCACACTACAAATAAACTCTTGCTGGAAAAATCCATGGTAAAAAATTAACACTATAGAGGCAAGAAAGTGGCACACACAGAAAATGTATCTATCCGTCATAAGAGCAACCAGCAACAAAGTGCACAGCTGAACATTTTCACGTTTTTCACACAGAGATACAAGTTTTACATGGCTGTTAAATAAAGCACTGAGTTTTCTATTGGTTTAAAATACGTATCTACAGGTTTGAATCATGGGTTTCATCGATTTGTTGGATTTCATTTGATTAAGTATGAAAATACGTGTTTGGGTTGACCCATAGGGGTGCGTATTATTGTAAAATATGGACAAACTCACATGACATAGCTTTTTAAATCTTGCTAATTATCTTAACAAGCTGAAAATAGTGTAGGTAGCAAAGACACCATCTTCTCCCATCACTACTGTCTTAAGCAATTATCCACTTTATAAGGCTGTACAGCGTGAACAGCAGCATTGCCAGAAATATTCTGCATGAAAAGTTCCCAGATTCACCTTTCCCTCACTCAATGAAAATTCAGTGACATCTGAGCCATGTCTACTCTCCCCAATGTAAACTTGAGACAGTAAGACTCATTTTCCTTTAATCACCTGTAAAATACTCTGTCAAAATGTCATTTATCAGCTGCTCACTCCATTATACACACAATCACCAATAATTGTTCTGCACAATGCTTCAGTCGCATCAAATTAAGAGCACGGGCAATGACTGCAAATATCTTGCATTATCATTGCCCACCTTTTACACATGCAATAATGCACCCAAGGTGCATGAGGAAAATCTAAGAATCACAGCTGGATTCACATGTGTTATCCTAATTAATCTTTAATGAATCAGACACTCTGTGTTATAATTCCAGCTGACTCTGTTAACACCACATAAGGCGTTGGTGAAAAAATATTATGCACAGAAAGTGTGACATTGCATTTCTTTGTTCTAGTAAGTTTATTCATAATGGCTTTACACCATATCCGTACATGCAGTTGTCACTTGAATTATAAATCAAGAAGAAATCAATGAAGAACTAAACCACACACATAGTTTAGCAGTTGGGGAATAAGTGACTAGTCCACTTGTCTCCAAAGACAGACAAAAATCCTTATTTTTTTTTTTATTTTTTTACTTATCCTCCCAATTTCTAGTATAGATGGATAGATAGATGATAGATAGATATAGAGATCAATAGATAGACATAGAAATAGCTGATAGATAGATAGACAGACAGAGAAAGAGAGAGATGATATATACATAGATTATAGATAGATATATAGATATAGAGATAGATAGATGATAGATAGAAAGATAGAGATATATAGATGATATATAGATAGATAGATAGATAGATAATATAGAATTAGATAGATGGATAGATATACTGTAGCTATAGATATTGTCACAAATTAATGCTCATTCCAGTTTACAAGTTCAATAATGTGGATGCAAGCACTATGAAAGTTCACTCTCGTGAACGAGTTTGGACATGTGCATAGAGGTACGTCCCCTATAAAACCTGGTCATGAAGGCGCAATTTCATTTAAGGGTCTTCTAGGCAGATACAATGTAGGAAGGCAGCTGGTTCAGGATTTACAGTTTAAAGAATTTTAAAATCTAGTAAAAGAAGATATTATGTAATTTGCATAGAAACCCGTAGTCACTAGTGATGTCGCGTACCTAAAATTTTCAGTTCGCGAACGGCGAACGCAAACTTCCGCAAATGTTCGCGAACCGGGTGAACCGCCATAGACTTCAATAGGCAGGCGAATTTTAAAACCCACAGGGACTCTTTCTGGCCACAATAGTGATGGAAAAGTTGTTTCAAGGGGACTAACACCTGGACTGTGGCATGCCGGAGGGGGATCCATGGCAAAACTCCCATGGAAAATTACATAGTTGATGCAGAGTCTGGTTTTAATCCATAAAGGGCATAAATCACCTAACATTCCTAAATTGTTTGGAATAACGTGCTTTAAAACATCAGGTATGATGTTGTATAGATCAGGTAGTGTAAGGATTACGCCCGCTTCACAGTGACAGACCAAACTCCCCGTTTAACGCACAGCAAACAACCACAAACAGTACATTAGCACAACCGCAAACTCCCCATTTGCACAAGGTTGGACCTGAACTCTGCAATGACGGCATTCTGGTGGTGGCAACAGCATGCGTTGATTGGCATGCTGTCTGGCTGACCCCGGGTGCCGATACATGCTGTCTGACTGTGCCACTAGCTCCTTGCGACAACCTCCCCCTGCTTCCAACTCGTCTCGTCCTCCTCTCTGTCTCCCCATCTGAACTTTCCCCCTGTTCTTCTTCTCTTCTAGCGGGCACCCACATGATATCCACGGACGCATCGTCATCATCAACCACTTCACTTGTTTCTGACAACTCAGCAAAGGAAGCAGCAGCGGGAACAACATCATCATCCTCACACGTCCATGTGTGTAATGCTGCCTGACTGAGACATATCCCTGTTATCTACATCCTCTGGCAATAATGGTTGCGCATCACTCATTTCTTCCAACTGATGTGTAAATAACTCCTCTGACAGATCAAGTGAAGCGGCTGTGGTGCTGGAGGAGGATGGTGCATCAAGGTTCCGAGCGGAAGCTGTAGAAGATTAGGTGTCCTGTGTTAGACAGTCAACTATGTCCTCAGAACTTTTCGAGTTCAGGGTACGTGGCCTCTGAACACTGGGCATTATTCTAGGGCCAAAGGGAATCACAGCACAACGACCACAACGGCCCTTGCGGGGTGGCCTGCCTCTGCCTGTCATTTTTTTTTCCATTAGTGGTACTATGCGTGCAAGCTACTGTGACAACAGATATGAGTGGCACTGTGCACTGGCAGAAGTTGGCAGAGTAGACGCTGTAGGTCTGACACACACGCTTGCAGACAACTAACTGCTATTCAATCTATTACAGTCTAAATTGTATTATTTTTTTTAAATGTACACTACTGTTACACCAGATATGAGTTGCACTGGTGTGACACTGTGCCCTGGCAGGCCCTGAAACGCACACGTGTGAAGGAAACTGACTGCTATTATTTCACAGTCAAATTTCTAGTTTTTATTTTAATGTACACTACTGTTACACCAGATATGAGTTGCACTGGTGTGACACTGTGCCCTGGCAAGCCCTGAAACGCACACGCGTGAAGGAAACTGACTGCTATTATTTCACAGTGAAATTTCTATTTAATTTTTAATGTACACTACTGTTACACCAGATATGAGTTGCACTGGTGTGACACTGTGCCCTGGCAGGCCCTGAAATGCACACATGTAAAGGAAACTGACTGCTATTATTTCACAGTCAAATTTCTAGTTTTTTTTTTATGTACACTACTGTTACACCAGATATGAGTTGCACTGGTGTGACACTGTGCCCTGGCAGGCCCTGAAACGCGTGCTATTATTTCACAGTCAAATTTCTATTTTTTTTTTAATGTGCACTACTGTTACACCAGATATGAGTTGCACTGGTGTGACACTGTGCCCTCACAGGCCCTGAAACGCACACGTGTGAAGGAAACTGACTGCTATTATTTCACAGTCAAAAAAATGTTGTTGTTTTTTAAATGTACACTACTGTTACACCAGATATGAGTTGCACTGGTGTGACACTGTGCCCTGGCAGGCCCTGAAATGCACACGTGTGAAGGAAACTGACTGCTATTATTTCACAGTCAAATTTCTATTTTTTTATTTTTTAATGTACACTACTGTTACACCAGATATGAGTTGCACTGGTGTGACACTGTGCCCTGGCAGGCCCTGAAATGCACACGTGTGAAGGAAATTGACTGCTATTATTTCACAGTCAAAAAAGTGTTTTTTTTTTTTAAATGTACACTACTGTTACACCAGATATGAGTTGCACTGGTGTGACACTGTGCCCTGGCAGGCCCTGAAACGCACACGTGTGAAGGAAACTGACTGCTATTATTTCACAGTCAAATTTCTAGGTTTTTTTTTAATGTACACTACTGTTACACCGGATATGAGTTGCACTGGTGTGACACTGTGCCCTGGCAGGCCCTGAAACACACACGCGTGAAGGAAACTGACTGCTATTATTTCACAGTCAAATTTCTATTTAATTTTTAATGTACACTACTGTTACACCAGATATGAGTTGCACTGGTGTGACACTGTGCCCTGGCAGGCCCTGAAATGCACACGTGTAAAGGAAACTGACTGCTATTATTTCACAGTCAAATTTCTAGTTTTTTTTTTTATGTACACTACTGTTACACCAGATATGAGTTGCACTGGTGTGACACTGTGCCCTCACAGGCCCTGAAACGCACACGTGTGAAGGAAACTGACTGCTATTATTTCACAGTCAAATTTCTATTTTTTTATTTTTTAATGTACACTACTGTTACACCATATATGAGTTGCACTGGTGTGACACTGTGCCCTGGCAGGCCCTGAAATGCACACGTGTGAAGGAAATTGACTGCTATTATTTCACAGTCAAAAAAGTGTTTTTTTTTTTAAATGTACACTACTGTTACACCAGATATGAGTTGCACTGGTGTGACACTGTGCCCTGGCAGGCCCTGAAATGCACACGTGTGAAGGAAACTGACTGCTATTATTTCACAGTCAAATTTCTATTTTTTTATTTTTTAATGTACACTACTGTAACACCAGATATGAGTTGCACTGGTGTGACACTGTGCCCTGGCAGGCCCTGAAATGCACACGTGTGAAGGAAACTGACTGCTATTATTTCACAGTCAAAAAAGTGTTTTTTTTTTTAAATGTACACTACTGTTACACCAGATATGAGTTGCACTGGTGTGACACTGTGCCCTGGCAGGCCCTGAAACGCACACGTGTGAAGGAAACTGACTGCTATTATTTCACAGTCAAATTTCTAGTTTTTTTTTTTTTAATGTACACTACTGTTACACCGGATATGAGTTGCACTGGTGTGACACTGTGCCCTGGCAGGCCCTGAAACGCACACGCGTGAAGGAAACTGACTGTTATTATTTCATAGTCAAATTTCTATTTAATTTTTAATGTACACTACTGTTACACCAGATATGAGTTGCACTGGGGTGACACTGTGCCCTGGCAGGCCCTGAAATGCACACGTGTGAAGGAAACTGACTGCTATTATTTCACAGTCAAATTTCTAGTTTTTTTTTTTATGTACACTACTGTTACACCTGATATGAGTTGCACTGGTGTGACACTGTGCCCTGGCGGGCCTTGAAACGCGTGCTATTATTTCACAGTCAAATTTCTATTTTTTTTTTTAATGTACACTACTGTTACACCAGATATGAGTTGCACTGGTGTGACACTGTGCCCTCACAGGCCCTGAAACGCACACGTGTGAAGGAAACTGACTGCTATTATTTCACAGTCAAATTTCTGTTTTTTTTTTTTTTTAATGTACATTACTGTTACACCAGATATGAGTTGCACTGGTGTGACACTGTGCCCTGGCAGGCCCTGAAACGCACACGTGTGAAGGAAACTGACTGCTATTATTTCACAGTCAAATTTCTAGATTTTTTTTTAATGTACACTACTGTTACACCGGATATGAGTTGCACTGGTGTGACACTGTGCCCTGGCAGGCCCTGAAATGCACACGTGTAAAGGAAACTGACTGCTATTATTTCACAGTCAAATTTCTAGTTTTTTTTTTTAACCCCTTAACGACCGAGGACGTACGCCATACGTCCTCAGAAAAAATACAGTTAATGCCTGAGGACGTATGGCGTACGTCCTCGGTTTGGAAAGCAGCTGGAAGCGATCCTGATCGCTTCCAGCTGCTTTCCAGTTATTGCAGGATGCCTCGATATCGAGGCATCCTGCAATAACAAATTTTACCCCTCCGGTGCAGAGAGAGCCACTCTGTGGCCCTCTCTGCACCGGGCATCGATGGCCGCATTCGTTGGTGGGTGGGAGCTGAAGTGGGAGGCGGGTGGGCGGCCATCGATGCGGTCCTTGTCAGAGAGGGGGGCGGGATCGCCGGGGGCGCGCGCGCGTGCATGGGAGGAGGCGGGCGGGTGCGTGCACGGGGAGGGAGCGGGTGGGAACCGCTACACTACAGAAAAAAATGTTTTTATAAGTGGGAGAAAGGGGTGCAAAATATTTAGTACTTGGAAATCTAAGTGATCTGGGAGCGGGTGGGGGATTGGTATTGGGGAGGGGGAAGCTACACTACAGAAAAATGAAATAAAAATTAAAAAAAATCATTTTATTTGCAAACTGGGTACAGGCAGACAGCTGCCAGTACCCAATATGGCCCCAATAAGGCAGAGGGGGAGGGTTAGGAAGCTGTTTTGGGGGGATCAGGGAGGTTGGGGGCTAAGGGGGGGATCCTACACAACAGCATATGTAAATATGCTAAAAAATATATATATATAAAAAAAAAGATACCTTTTATTTTAGAACTGGCAGACTTTCTGCCAGTACTTAAGATGGCGGGACAATTGTGGGGTGGGGGAGGGAAGAGAGCTCTTTGGGAGGGATCAGGGGGTCTGATGTGTCCGGTGGGAAGCTGATCTCTACACTAAAGCTAAAATTAACCCTGCAAGCTCCCTACAAGCTACCTAATTAATCCCTTCACTGCTGGGCATAATTCATGTGTTGTGCCCAGTTGCATTTAGTGGCCTTCTAACTACCAAAAAGCAACGCCAAAGCCATATATGTCTGCTATTTCTGAACAAAGGGGATCCCAGAGAAGGATTTACAACCATTTGTGCCATAATTGCACAAGCTGTTTGTAAATAATTTCAGTGAGAAACCTAAAGTTTTTGAAAAAGTTGACTTTTTAATTTGATCGCATTTGGCGGTGAAATGGTGGCATTAAATATACCAAAATGGGCCTAGATCAATACTTGGGGTTGTCTACTACACTACGCTAAAGCTAAAATTAACCCTACAAGCTCCCTACAAGCTCCCTAATTAACCCCTGCACTGCTGAGCATAATACACGTGTGGTGTGCAGCGGCATTTAGTGGCCTTCTAATTACCAAAAATCAATGCCAAAGCCATATATGTCTGCTATTTCTGAAAAAAGGGGATCCCAGAGAAGCATTTACAACCATTTGTGCCATAATTGCACAAAATGTTTGTAAATGATTTCAATGAGAAACCTAAAATTTGGAAAAATGTAACGGTTTTTTTTTTATTTGATCGCATTTGGCGGTGAAATGGTGGCATTAAATATACCAAGATGGGCCTAGATCAATACTTTGGGTTGTCTACTACACTACACTAAAGCTAAAATTACCCCAAAAAGCTCCCTACATGCTCCCTAATTAACCCCTTCACTGCTGGACATAATACACATGTGGTGCGCAGTGGCATTTAGCGGCCTTCTAATTATCAAAAAGCAACGTCAAAGCCATATATGTCTGCTATTTCTGAACAAAGGGGATCCCAGAGAAACATGTACAACCATTTATGCCATAATTGCACAAGTTGTTTGTAAATAATTTCAGTGAGAAACCTAAAGTTTGTGAAAAAATTTGTGAAAAAGTGAACAATTTTTTTTATTTGATCGCATTTAGTGGTGAAATGGTGGCATGAAATATACCAAAATGGGCCTAGATCAATACTTTGGGATGTCTTCTAAAAATAAATATATACATGTCAATGGCTATTCAGGGATTCCTCACAGATATCAGTGTTCCAATGTAACTAGCGCTAATTTTGAAAAAAAAAAATGGTTTAGAAATAGCAAAGTGCTACTTGTATTTATGGCCCTATAACTTGCAAAAAAAGCAAAGAATATGTAAACATTGGGTATTTCTAAACTCAGGACAAAATTTAGAAACTATTTAGCATGGGTGTTTTTTGGTGGTTGTAGATGAGTAACAGATTTTGGGAGTCAAAGTTAGAAAAAGTGTGTTTTTTTCCATTTTTTCCTCATATTTTATAAAAATTTTTATAGTAAATTATAGGATATGATAAAAATAATGGAATCGTTAGAAAGTCCATTTAATGGCGAGAAAAACGGTATATAATATGTGTGGGTACAGTAAACGAGTAAGAGGAAAATTACAGCTAAACACAAACACCGCAGAAATGTAAAAATAGCCCTGGTCCCAAACGGACAGAAAATGGAAAAGTGCTGTGGTCATTAAGGGGTTAATGTACACTACTGTTACACCAGATATGAGTTGCACTGGTGTGACACTGTGCCCTGGCAGGCCCTGAAATGCACATGTGTGAAGGAAACTGACTGCTATTATTTCAAAGTCAAAAAAGTGTTTTTTTTTTTTTAAATGTACACTACTGTTACACCAGATATGAGTTGCACTGGTGTGACACTGTGCCCTGGCAGGCCCTGAAACACACACGTGTGAAGGAAACTGACTGCTATTATTTCACAGTCAAAAAAGTGTTGTTTTTTTTAAATGTACACTACTGTTACACCAGATATGAGTGGTGGCACTGGGCAAGTGGGCACAGTATACGATGTGAGCCTGACACACACGCTGGCAGGCAGGCAACTGCAATTAGATTACACAGGAAAAAAAAAAAAAAAAGCAGACTGATGTTCTAGCCCTAAAAAGGGCTTTTTGGGGTGCTGTCCTTACAGCAAAGATCAGATGAGTCCTTCAGGACTGTAGTGGACACTGAAAACACTAGCCTAGCTATCGATTTCCCTATTAAATCAGCAGCAGCTACACTGTCCCTCCTCTCACTAAGAATGCAGCTTCCGAATGAATCTAAAATGGATGCTGTCCAGGAGGTGGGAGGGTCTGAGAGGGAGGGTCTGCTTCTGATTGGCTGGAATGTGTCTGCTGACTTTGAGGTACAGGGTCAAAGTTTACTCAATGATGATGAATAGGGGGCGGACCGAACATCGCATATGTTCGCCCTTTGCGGCGAATGCGAACATGCTATGTTCGCCGGGAATTATTTGCGACATCACTACACCATTTTGTTTTCAGTTGATGACAAAATGGAAATGGTACTTCAATAAACAATAGATGTAAATACTGTTAAAAACAATACTTGTGAAAGTTTAAAAACAACCATATAGCAATAGAAAAAAAGGTGCACAGTCTGCCCCTCCTGACAACATAAAATATGCACTCAGATGGTTTAGCAGTGGTGGAAATGGATTACAATAGGTTTCTATGAAAGTCCAGATTGAGTGATCCCTTTTTAAAACCTGATTTAAAACACAACAGTATGAATGATAATCATGATAGTGCAAATGTGTATT